>NC_139518.1:48396547-48599047 GCF_947247035.1 Vipera ursinii | reverse complement strand
ACCCAATCAGAACACACTTGGTCCCCCACCCAATCAGAGCACACCTCCACCCACAGAACACCCCCCCTCTGGCAGTTTAAAAAAGAGGAACAAACAGCCACATGCTTCTCCCAGAAGAAGGAAGCTAAAGCCACCAGCCTGCTGATGACGGATGGGATTCCGTCGAAACGTCGCCCCTACACCTTTAGTTCTACGCGGGGAAAAACCCGAATATGTAGTTTAGGATCACTTTATTCCGTAAAGTGAAAAAGTATGTTTTTTTACTTATTCAGTAAATTAGGTTTTATCTATTTTAGGACTTACATGGAGAGCAGATCAAATTTAAGGTCATATTTCTGCAAAAATATTTTAACATTCAACAGGGTTCACAATCTTAAGCACAACTGCATATGCACTATACCTGAGACAGGATATTATAGTCTGTGCTAGCTCAATAAAAGCACTTTGGAGGTAAATGTGAATTTACTTAAGATTTGTTGCTGGAAAGCAGAACAATCTTCCTTTGGAAGATTACTTTTGCTTTGTTAATATTGCAAATCTAGGATTTAACATTGGAAGCATCAGCTATATTAGCTTAATCTTTTGTTTTTCATAGTTCTTATCAGTCTTAAACTATGATAAGCGGATGAATCATGAAGTATCAATAATGGAAGGAACATTTAACTTTCTAGACAAGGTAAGGTTTTTTTATGGAATAAATTTTAATGAAGAAATATGGAACATACAACCTACTCAACATATTTATCTTAGTTTAGACTTACAGATGCCCTCATATTTGTACCTGCTAAAGGTACAATTTTGAGTTCTTCTAAATACTTCCAATCACCTCTACTTTTGCTTTTCACCACATCTGTAACCTTCAAACTAGTCCTAATTTGTCACCCAAAAAACTGTCTTTTTCTAGACCAGGGTAGGCAACCTTGGCTCTTTTATGACTTGTGGACTTCAATACCCAGAATTCCAAAACCAGCCATGCTGACTCAGGAATTCTGGGAGTTGAAGTCCACAAGTCATAAAAGAGACACGGTTGCCTACCTGTTCTAGACTGACCTTTTTTCATTGTATACAAAGTTTGCTACATGAAAAGGATTAACTTATTAAAAGAATTTTATTTTCAAACTTATTTGCACACAAATGACCTTCACCCAACTACTAGATGAGATTATTTTAGAAGTTACCTCAGTCAGTAGGATTTATTTCAATATGCACTCCTCTCCTTCCTTCAGTTGTCATAAATGAACTGATTTATTTCCCTCATTCTGAATACACTACAGCATCAGTTAACCTCCTTCTAGCTATTAGTTATCTTTATTTATAATGTTAAAGAGACAAAATTGAAGAATAGTTTACACCAGTTCGTTTCATTTGCTTATTATTATCTTAGTATCACTTTTCCTCAAAGAATTTAAGAGTGTACTATAGAACTTAACTCAGTTCTCCTCAATTTAGTGCTTGTCTTGCATTGTTGAACTTATATGAAGTCTAAAACATAAATGGAAAAATATTGCTACAATTCTGAAATATTTCCACAGTGAATCACATTTTTATAGACAAAAAATAAGACCATTTTGGAAAGGGGATAGAACAGATTGAAGAAAAAGCTGTTTGCAAGCAACTTTGGTTGAAAGCTTATCAAATGATAAAAAGATCACTAGCAACTTGAATTATTTAAAATATTTTAAGTAAATAATATATATAATTTGAAAACATCATTTATCTATTGATGAAGCTTCTGTATGTCTGCTTGTATAGGGCTTTTCAACCTGTGGTACATTGGCACCTGGCAGGTGGTTTGCGACCATCCTAGAAAAGTGGTAGCGGGGGAGGGGAATGAGCTGAACTGGTGGCAGCACCGCAAAATCCTGAGCGAGAGACGGCTGGAGCTGCAGGGCTGTCAGGACTCAGTGGAAGCGCCAGGATCAGCACCAGGCTCCAGCTGGAGCTGGACGCTGATCCTGGCGCTTCTGCTGAGCCCAGAAGTGCAGATCATCTGGAATGTTGCAGCATCTTCAGGGTCTTGTGATTAACATTCAGATGTTTGGCAACTGATTCATATTTATGACAGTCAGTGTCCCAGGGTCATGTGAAGTAACCAAAACCTGCTGCAACCACCCAGCAGATGGGGAGGGAATAAAAACCAAACACTCCCCCACACCCACTGCCAATCCTCAACAGAAATGCTAACAATGAAAACCTCGGACAGGAGGAAGAGTGCCGCCGGGCAGGCGTCTTGCTCGGCTGTGGCTTGGGGGCACTTTTTCCAGTGCCATTGTAACTTCAAAGTCACTAAGCAAACTGTTGTAAGTCGAGGACTACCTGTACTTCATCACTTTTTTCCTTTTTTTTTTGGTCAAGTTTTTGACACCTTGCTAGGCGACTGGTGGTACTAGCATGTTGCCATATCCTAAAAGTGGTACAATGGGTGAAAAGGTTGAAAAGCCCTGTGCTTGTACAGCTACCATAGAAGCTGAAAAAAAGCCAGTTTCTTCAAAGAGAAGCCAGTAGAAACAGAAAAGACTCATCTTTGCCTGCTTTGGATCCAAATCTTTTATATGATTGAGTGCTCCTGTTTTAGTAATATAATTATTTCAACTTCTCACTTGGGGAAACAATATACCAAAATAATATGTTCTATAGCAGGGGTGTCAAACTGCTGGCCTCTGGGCCAGATTCGTCATGACGAAACCACAGCCACCCCATTGCTGGCCATGGGGAAGAAGCTTCGATATGTAGCACGTCGTCGGGAGTTTGACATGTCTGTTCTATAGTCCTTGGGACCCTCACTTTCTATTAATAGTTTGAGTTACCAGCTACATTTTTAAACTTTGAATTAAATCATATTAAAATCTAACATTGCCCTCCTTCACAGAAAAAATAAAATTTGTTTTAGCACCTTTTCACTTAATGCATTCTAAAGATCCCTTTTTAATAAATTTGTTTTCAATTACCAGGTTCACAAGAAAAATATAGAACAAAAAGAAAAAATAATGAAAGAATTAGAGAAACAAATACATTTAAAAGAGGTAGCAAACCAGAAGCTCAGCAAAAAATTACAAGAAATGCTTGTTATTGTATCAGAAAGGCGGCATATTTATGAGGCTACTGGTAAGTCACATGCAAGGATCAGATATCACTTTTCTGCCAAAAAAGATCGCAATGGATTTTCTTCTTCTACTGAGTTCACATTATGCACTTTATGAAAATCATTTTTCCCCCCAAAATAATCTGGATATTATCGAAGTATGTAAAATCTCCTAGGTCAATTACCAGTTGCCACAACATTGTTAAGCATTGCAATATATTCTGACATTTTTATTGTCTTTAATTCCATTTTGTTATTTTAGATTTTTCAATTATTTTGAGGAGATGGTCACCGATCTCCTACCACTAGCAACTGGATCACTTCACTCAGTGAGCCTTTTAGTAATACTGATAGGCAGCAAATGAATCTAATAAATAAAAATAAACAAGTATTTGGGGTGCAAATGAAGTAAATGTTTCATCAATCGTATAATGATGTACAGCTCATAAGAAGATGATAGTTACCATAGTCCTACTAGTAAATTTGAAAAAAATTGGGAAAGACTGGTAATTAGTTCATTGATTTTATTCTGAATATTTTTGTTTAAAAACCAGACTCAGAACTACTGAACCAAAACATTGCTAAGGAACATTATGAGGACATTGTACAACGACAGCAGCTGGTAGATCTTGCAAAAGCACAAGCCCAGGAGTTGGCCGTCCTTCAAGCTGAAGTAGAAAGATTGAGAATGAGAACATTCCCGGCTTTCTTTGATGTGCAACAATTTTAGCAATAAACTCTCTTAGACAAGGTAGTTTTTCCCCTTCCTTTCCCTTTCAACTTAATTCTTTATTACATTAAAATAGTTTTATAAATATTGTATCATAATTTATTTTGATCACTTCAATATATTCACAATGCACTTAAATTTTACCAGTTTATATTGTAACAGATTACAACTGGTATATTCCACTTTTACAAAACCAAAAGATGTGTAGTGGAATACATAAAGGAAATATAGAAATATATCCTTGTATATGGAAAAGTATCCTAAAGCAACTTTGCAAAAGAAATTGGCTGAATGATTGCAATTTGAAGAGAGACTGTATTAAGAACAAATGAGAAGGGACATAACAGAATCATGGAATGTAATGTATTAAATAAGGAGGCCAGGATTTAAATAGAGGCTGGAGTAAAAAAGGAAACAAAAAGAGGTAGCAGGTTCTTATAATAATCTAATCATACAGTTCAGAACTTAGATTCAATTTTTGAAAATAGTCATCTTTTGATAAATTTTTAAGAGTGAAATAAAATACTAATTTTTATGGATCTGTAAAATCTTCATCTGTTCGGATATAATGTAAAAGTTTGTCATCTAATCCAAAACTGTCAATCAGTTGAGTCAGACTTAATTTCTTGTTATCAGTAGATAAGGCTGTCTGCAGCTCATATAGCATTGCTTGGGAACTCTTTCTCCATTTTGATATCAGAAATTGTAACTCTTCTGGGTTATTCTGCAAGGAAATAGAAAAAAAAAAGCAATATTTATACAGTGATATAGCTGAAATGGATAACCTAAACAAAGATTCCAATAGAGCAGCGGCCCCCAACCTTTGCGGCTTGGCAGCCTGGCTGGAGGGGGACATGGGAAGTGGGCTGCATGAACAGCAGGCTGGCGCATGTGCACGCACAGTTGCATGTACATGCTCTCTCCAGCCAGCCACTCATACAGTTCAATTTCAAATAGGCCACAGCCTGGTAGTGAGTTGTGGCCTGGGAGTTGGAGACCTCTGCAATAGAGAACAGAAATTCACAGAATTTAGAAGTATAAATATCAGGATTTTCCCCTTGCCCCATGTTTGTAGTGAACTTTCAACTTGAAAGAATAAAGTATCATACACAAAAACTATTTAAAAAATCTTTACATGTTGGAGACAATAAATTTACTTATCGTTACTTGTAGAATATATTTATCTTACTTAGGAGTAGAATTTTAACATATATTCGTTTGGGAAAAAAACACCCTTTCCTACTTTCCAGAACAAGCAAAGTACATAAACATTGGCACAGTTTAAACAATTCTGCAAGGAATCATAATTTTAATATATGCAAAAAGACAATGAGTGAATAACATTGAGTACAAATATAGTTTATATAGAATTGGTATTGCATAAAAATATGTTTTTTCAGCTTTAAATTAAAAATAGACAACACTTTACATATGGGCAAGAAATAGTATCTTATTAAGGAAATGACCAATTTCCATTACAGTTAAACTTATTCATCCCTAGAATAG
The DNA here is from genome assembly GCF_947247035.1 of Vipera ursinii. Lineage (NCBI taxonomy): Eukaryota > Metazoa > Chordata > Lepidosauria > Squamata > Viperidae > Vipera > Vipera ursinii. Next base: position 48,593,729 of record NC_139518.1, on the reverse strand, counting down.
AGGAAAGCTATTATGCAAGAATCAAGGAGAACATAAATTGGGCTTGATGACGTGCTAAGATCAGTTAATATTTGGGAATGCAATAGTATAACAAAAGTATTGAAAAACAGCCTTATCTATATGATTTATTTCTAATACATTTAAACTTATTTAAAACTGTTCATGAAGTCTTAATATTTACTTTACTTACCTTTGTTCTATATAGTTTGACTAATTTAAGTCTTCGAAGAATGTCTTCTTTTTCCTGAAGCTGCTTCATTAGTGTCATCTTTTCCTCCAACAGATCCCATTGTTTACAGTCTGTCCCCAACAAATTAATTTCTGAAGAATTGTGCGTAGCTTTATTATATCCATTGTATTCAGATAGTGATCTGTCTTCTGCAGAACTCTTCGAACACATAGTTTCATCAGGAACTTTTTCCAAGCACTTATCCTCAGCATGTGATACAAAATATGGTTCTTCCATTGATAAAGTTTTCTCCTTCTGATTACTATTGTTTTCATCATCTATTTTAAGTTGTTTGGCGACAATAAAATTTGATTGAAAGGATCTTCTTGTTTTCTTCAACCGTTCTCGTAGAGTTGTACTCATTAGCTAACGTAAATGTAATCAAGAGCTGTTTTTTAATAATCTGAATATACAAACATACATTAAAATACATTTCCTGATATATTTATTACCTGTTTCCCTAAGCTGCTGCTTTGAACAGAATTCTCACAATTCTCAGGAGTGTGGAGTGATCTAGATTTGTTCAATATAGGTGTCCCCATTTTGAGAACTGATTAGCCTGCTTGAAAGAATATTTCAAGGTTAAGGTAACAATTTCCATTTACTGGTGTAAAATCATCTTTTACAATATTGCTTGAATTCTGGAGTCTTCCATTATAGCACTGACGTAGGAACCTCTGGTTAATTGATCTCATGAAGAGTCTAAATCATAAGCTACCAACTTGCACAATTGTTTCTAAACTAGATAAAACCACAAGTCCGCAACGTTCCTAGATACATCTCCTTGTTGCATACATACATTTTGCAACTTGCACGTGAAAGACTCTATACTCTTGGAGATGGTGCACATCCCTTTCACAAGAAGTTTTTAACTAAGCTTCTTTTGAAGCAGAATTTATTCTGCAGGACTTAACTACTAAACAGAAATGCGAGCTGGAACAGTCGCCTATTTTGAGTACGTATTAGACAACACCTGGCCTTTTTGTTATGTCTCCTGTAATTAGTTGCATGAGAGCCGAGAACTAGTAAGCCTAGAGGAGGTGGGAGAGGGTGCGACCTGGCTTCCCAGGATAGAAGAGAGAGACTTTTTCCCATTAGCTTTAAAAGTCTCTTATCTTTCCCACCTGAACACTCCTTTCCGAGCATTAAGCATCATTTCTTTCCCACCTGAGCACTCCTTTCCGAGCATTAGGCATCATTTCAAGTACCTTTTCCTCTGGGACTGGGGTAGGCAACCTCGGCTCTTTTATGACTCATGGACTTCAACTCCCAGAATTCCTCAGTCAACATAGCTGACTCAGGTATTCTGGGAGTTGAAGTCCATGAGTCATAAAAGAGCCGAGGTTGCCTACCCCTGCTCTGGGAGGAAAACAAATTTATCTTCAGAGGAACTGAAAAAGAATTACCTCAGAAACAAAGCACCATCCAAATCTGGCCGCTCGTAAACACGCAGCCCTGTTTTGAGCTATCCGCTCAAGCGGAAGCGGTTTAAACGCACCCGGCAAGACGTAACCTCTCCGCCTGTGGCGTCACTATCTCAGCTGCAAGGGCTGAACGGCGGGGAAAGACGGCAGGAAGAGCGAATCGCAGAAGAATCGCGCCGGGACATTGAAGGGGAGGGCGGGGTGACGTCGGCTGCACGCCGTGGGTTTAATCCAGCGTTTTTCTCGAACTTTTAAGCTGCGTAGACTTCAACTCCCAGAATTCTGCAGTCAGCATTTTGGAAGTTGAAGTCAATACGCTATTGGCTCCCGAGTTTCAAAAACACTGGTTTAATGCAACCCTTTAGGATTCTAGGCCAGCTCGAACTGAATGAACTCCCCTTATGTTCAAATGAGCTTATTCCTAGATGAAGTCTGGTTTGCTAACTGTTACGTTTCTTCTTCCCACTTAGCAATTATTAAAATGCCTAGGTGAGGCTTTTAATTTTAATTTCTCTTGGTAGTTATTAAAGGGGGGCAAATGATGATTTGATATGATATGATATGATATGATATGATTTTTCTATGTCCTCACACTGATTCTTCCATTCTTTAAACCACAGTTAGGTAAAAGTCTGGCAGGCGGCTGTTCGTTTAAAAAGTAATTCTTATTGCTAATCTTTGAAATTGAGTTTTTATTGGCTAGTGGGATATATGAAGAACTTGAGTTTTTGTCTCCCAAGCCCTTGTGTATACAGTTTAAATACCCAAGAGCTTTTGAATGTTGAACACATTAATCACACAACAAATCAGGGGTATTGTTCAAGGTACAAACAACCATTCTCAAGCTATAGTTTGGACACATTATACAAAGATCCTGGAATGATAATGATGAAAAAGTAGAGAGAACATGAAGTAAGGACGGATTCAATTATAGTAATAATAAATTAACAGATGAATCTAAAGGGCCAGGCTGAGGATAGAACATTCTGGAAGGAAGTTTAGTAGTTTGTGGCCAACAAGAATTTGAAGGCACCTAGTTAATCAAGAGTTATTTAGTTTGTTTTGACTGTTTTCAGATCCATTTTATCAACATAAGACTGATTTTCACATCGTTCAAACTCTTCCACAGTTGTGCTCTGGTAATTGTTTTTATATAATAGTGATAGAAGTAAACGAAAGGTCTTCAAAAATTTTAATATTGAAAGAGAAATTTAAAACTGAATATGCTCCAGTGGAAATTTACTAGGTGAATGGAGAAGATGAGAACCAGTAGAGGAGAGCACAAAGGAAGGATGTTAAGTGAAACACGTAGGCAAAAATTAGCTGGGTCTTAAGAGTTTTTACGTGCTTTCGAACTGCTAGGTTGGCAGAAGCTGGGACGAGTAACAGGCACGTAACAGACTGAGCGCCTGTTACTTGTCCCAGCTTCTGCCAACCTAGAAGTTCGAAAGCACGTAAAAATGCAAGTAGAAAAATAGGGACCACTACAGTGGGAAGGTAACAGCGTTCCGTGCACCTTTGGTGTCTAGTCATGCCAGCCACATGACCACGGAGACGTCCTCGGACAAGCGCTGGCTCTTCGGCTATGAAACGGAGATGAGCACCGGCCCCTAGAGTTGGAAACGACTAGCACGCATGTGCAGGGGAACCTTTACCTTTACCTTTACTAAGAGTGGGAAAGGAAGAAGACAAGCTATAAAAACGTCTGTTAGAGAAGATAACTAGCAAAAGAGGAAAGAACCTATTTTTTTCTAAAAGGTCACAAAAAGGGGGCCAGAACCCAGGCAACTGAGCATGTGCAATTAGTTGATTAATATTAACTGACACACCTTGCATAAATTATCTCTTAATTTTAAGGTACATGGGATGTATGATTTTAGTATGTAGCAGGAAATATGTAGGAGGTGGTAGGAAACAGTGTAACCTCATAGTACCTCAGCCAATGGGGAAAGAGAAGGGATGTGCGGCCGGGGCCAGGGATCTATAAAAATGGGAATATTTTGGGTTGAAACTTTGGAGAGAACCAGGTTTTAATAGCTTCTCTCCCTGCTTGTTGCAATAAACGAAACAAAAGGCCTTCACTGTGTCTTGGCTGGTTATTGGTCAGGCGAGCTTGCCTCTGGTCACGAAGGAAAGTAGCCAGGAGCTCATAACAATAGTTTTCATTAAGTTGAAGTAGCATAAAGTTAAAAAATCATATGTTTCAGTTTCAAAATAGTTATTTCCAGTCCCTTTTTTGTAAGAAAAATGGTGCTGGAACTCACATCTTGTTAATCTTTTATTTAAAAAATTATATATTCAGGTGCCGGAACTCTGTTCTGGTGCGTTCTATGACAAAAAGAAAGCACTGGTTATTTCGCTTTTCTCCTGATATGACTTGGCAATGGACACAGTCTATCATGCTTTGTCTTGCAATGTGGTTGTTGCCAGGGTTTAGTTGACATCTTCCCAGCTTTGTTGGGCTACTGGAGGCTTCTGTGGATATGCTGCCTCTAAGCACTGAAGACAACCCACTATATGGGCATTTTGATTTGGGCTGGAAAGAAACTAGATACCTCGTTTCTGCAGAGTCATCTGCCCTTGTAATGCCAAATTTACCACTTCTTTATATACATGGATGGAGTCACTGCATTTATCTAATGAAATTTATTTTAGTTCATAAATTTGTTAATTTTTTGCAAAGCATACAGGGTTCACACTATTCTCTGCTGCAACCGGTTTATAATTCAAATTACAATACAGAAAATATTTAAAATATTGTTCTGCCAACAATAATAAATATTAGACCATGCTGGAATGGGAAGGGCTAAAGACCTTTCTCCGCTGCTTAGTAACTGTACTGTACGCATGTTCCTTCTAATTAATGCTTCAGGACATAGAAATTAATACGTAGTATGCTTTGCGTGTTAAGCTAAATCATAATGTTTAGCTTTTTTTTTTTTAATTGAAAAGTTTTAAAATACAATTTTCCTTTAAAAAACCCCCCTTCCCCCTCCCTCCTCCCCCCCTACCTCCCCTCCTCCCCCCTCCCTCCTCCCCCCTCCCTCCCCCCCCTCCCCCCCCTACTTCCCAGAGCTGAATACAAGGTATATATATATATAAAAAAGCAAACCTAAGCAACCATATACTAACAACTATAAATTCTAAAATCCATCACTCTCTAGCTTATATAGGATAAAACAAACCTTAACAATATTAAATATATATATAAAAAAAACTAGAATAAGAAAAGGACACTCTCTAGCTTATATAGAATGGAACAAACCTTAATAGTATTAAACATATATTAAAGACAAAAAAAAAGGAAAAAGAAAAAAAAACCCTTCTCAACCCTATACTTATCCTAAATAAACTCCATCCATTTTATCCATTCCATGATATAACATTCTTACAAATAATTTTCCAAATTAACCAAGGATCCCAAATCAAAAAACTTTAAAGTCAACTCTTCTGTAATCGACCGTTCCTCTTCCAGTACCACATCTATAATTATTCCAAACACAACAAAAAAGAAAAAAAAAAAAGAAAAAAGATTGCAAACAAAACTTGAACCTTCATTTGAGAATCTTCTGTATATTCCCCCAAACTTTAATCCAAAAAAGCTCACCCTTTCCACAAAACCACCAAATATAAAAATATATTGCGTCTACACCCAAATCTTTTCCCCCCTCCCCTACTTGACTACTTGACTATATCGTAAAAGTTCCAAAAACTTCTGCGATTCCTGCTACTTTCTCTTCTTAGATCGTTTTGCAGCAGCATGCGTCACCCTCTGTTTTATAGATTCATCCGACGAGGTTGTATCTTGATCTCCTCCAACACCGTTGTCTTCTATCTGACCATCTTCGGCCTTTTGATGCACTCCTTCTCCAGATCCCTTTCCAGCTTCCAAAAGTGTTAATGGCGTTGCATTTAAAACATTATTGTAGAAATCACGCGCTTGCATCACAGTAACCAAACGGTACTTTTTACCTTCGTGCGTCACCATCAACCCCTCTGGGATCTCCCATCTGAACCTTATATCTCGCTGCTTGAGCTCTTGCACAAGAAATGTAAAATCCTTCCTCCTCCTTAGAATCTTTGGAGGAATTTCTTTTAAGACCAAAACTTCTTGATTAGCAATCATAACTTTAGTATCATAAGCAGCTTGTATAACTTCATCTCTAGTTTCCCTTTTTGCAAAATATACCACCACATCTCTAGGCAACTTCCTCTGTCTGGCAATCCATGAATTCACACGAAACACTTTGTCCATGCCTCCTTTTATTTCAGATGCTGGCTGTTTCAACACTATTTCAAAAGCCTCAGAAACCAGCTGCTTTAGATCTTCCTTAGTATTCTCCTTTAAGCCTCTAATTCTAATGGCAAACTGCATCTGGAAATATTGAGCAAGACACAGTTCCTTTTCCATTTTATTTTCATTCTCCAATACTTTTGCTTCTAATATAGCATTCTTTTGAGTCAAGTCTTCTAGCTTTTCCTCCAATTCTTCCACACACCGAGCCACTTTACACACTGAAGTCAAGATGTCTACCCTCATCGCTTTGAGCTTCTGTTCCATCCTCTCCTCCATTCTCTCCTCCAATTTCTCCAATTTCTCCTCCATCTGTGCAAATCTAATATTAATTGATTCCAAAATTACCTGGGTATGTTTTTCAAGAGCATCTTGTAAGTCCTTTGATATCAATACATCAGGAGGATGCAGCGCCTGCAATAATGATTGTTGCACGGGAGAAGTTCCAGCACTCCGAAGAGTTTTAGGGGGTGGTTTAGCCGCCATCTTTTACCAAATATGACGCACTTTCACTTCAGATTTGTAATCCAAAAAAGTCCATCAAGCTGGAGAGTAAAACATAGTAATCCTCTTTACCATTTCCTCTTGTATCGCTCTGCCTGCTCCTTTAAATCATAGTCATTCCTTCAGGCAGGGGTGGTCGCAGACGGCTGGCTCTGCTCCAAGAAGTCAGGAGCAGAGGCGACGGCCAGCTGGGAGCAGCCCAGGCTACGGGGGAGTTCAATCCTTCAGCCGCCCAAGCCATAAGCTCAGGCGGCCCTGGAGAACTCTACCCCTACCTGGGAGCTCGCCCCCTCCTCTTCTCCCGAGTAGGGGGCTTCGGATTCGCCCGAACAGCTGATCGGCGCTGTTTCGGGCGAAAAAACAACAGCTGAGCCGCGGGCAGCCCGGGAAGGCTCCCTCCGTCGCCGCGGAGCCACCGGAAGTCATAATGTTTAGCTTTAATTGGATGTACTAAATATGACAGTGAGTAACAACAGTGTCATCTGGATTTGCTTATATATGAATTGGGTGGAGCTTTGGAGGTTTTTGCATTTTCTGCATAGAAACAGAAGCAGAATTTGTAATAAGACAAATTGCCAGCAATGTCTGCAGGTGGGTGGGAAATGACAGAATCCTGTAAATGTCATTGATTAATTAGATTGATATTTTTGCCTTTCATTCAGGAGCTGAAGGTGGATTACATAGCACTCCCTCCTACAGTATTTTCCTCACAGCAGAGAGGGCTGAGAGAATGTGACCAATGAGTTTCTCTCTTGGAGGGTGGATTAAAATGTGGGCCTCTCTATTTCTAGCCCAACATCTTAACTTCTACATCACACTACTTCTGTGTGGCTTATAGACCTACATCAGACATCATAAAAGTAAAGGTAAAGGTTCCCCCGCACATGCGTGCTAGTCGTTTCCAACTCTAGGGGCCGATGCTCATCTCCGTTTCAAAGCCGAAGAGGCAGCGCTTGTCCAAAGACGTCTCCGTGGTCATGTGGCCAGTATGACTAGATGCCAAAGGCACAGAGAACACTGTTACCTTCCCACTGTAGTGGTCCCTATTTTTCTACTTGCATTTTTACGTGCTTTCGAACTGCTAAGTTGGCAGAAGCTGGGATGAGTAACAGGCACTCACTCTGTTACACGGCACTCGGGATTCGACCCACTAAACTGCCGACCTTCTGATCGACAAGTTCAGCGTCCTAACCCACTGAGCCACTGCGTCCCTCTTCAGACATCATATTAGATATTAAAACTATCCCTTACATGGGTGACCTTTGTTCAGGCCATCTAACAGGCATTTTTAAAAAAGATGTTTGCATTGTCTGCATATGGATAATGAACAATGACTTAAGGGCAAGGCCCATGAAGCTAGAGAGCAATGCAAAGGCAACAATAGGGGGGAGGGGTCAAAATGTAAAGTCTCTACCCACCGCTGCCTGCCTGTTGCCACCTCTGCCCAGAGCCTCTGGCAGCTTAAAATAAAAGAAGGGGAGGGTGGAAGGAAGGAAGGAAGGAAGGAAGGAAGGAAGGAAGGAAGGAAGGAAGGAAGGAAGGAAGGAAGGAAGGAAGGAAGGAAGGAGATTATAATGAGAGGAAGGGAGCCTCTGAGGGAAGTCTTGCCTTAGCACTTGGCCACCAGCAGCCCTGCTGCCCTTTCACCATCCCCTTGCCCCTGGTGGTCCCCCATCCTATTGTGAAGGATGCTTTGGTTACAAAGCCAGGTCTCCTCGCATGGAGAGGGAGTGGGCCTCCCTCTGACCCATGCACTTTGCCCTCTTGCACCAACCATGAGCAACCTGGCCAAAGAGAGTGAGCACAGCAGTAGCAGCAGCCTTGAGGAGGAGGTACGTGCAGCCAGCATCCCCTCAGGAAAGTGGGGCTGAACTGGGTTGATCTGCAGGGTCCTGGTGCCCCAGGAGCTCAAGGGCTGGGTTGGGTGCTTGCCCTCCACTGCCCAAGGCTCTGGGCAGCCTGCATCACCATCTGGGAGTCTCCCGGGCAGCCCAAGAGGGACAGTGAGGCTCCTCTGATGGACCATGCCCTGGTGCCCACCCTTCTCCACTGGAGACCCCTGGATCCCACCCACCCCCACAAGTGCCCCCCAGCCATTGACTTAGCTTGTCAAAAGTTGTAAAAGGTGATCACATAACCATGGGATACTGTGACCATCAAAAATATGAATCAGTTGCCAAGCATCTGAATGTAAATCACATGGCCCTGGGGATGCTGCAACGGTCATAAGTGTGAAAAATGGTCATAAGTCACTTTTTAGTGCTGTTGTAACTTTTGTAAGCTGTTGTAAGTCGAGGACTGCTTTATCACTTTGTTCCTTTTTTTTTTGCTCAAGTTTTTGACACCTTGCTAGGCGACTGGTGGTACTCAAATGTTGCCTTATCCTAAAAGTGGTACAATCGATGAAAAGATTGAAAAGCTCTGCTCTAATCTACCAGCTTTTTACCCTGAATTATATGGTATAAACAGTGCTGAACAGATCCTTAGCATAGTGCCAGCAAGTGCATATTTACTTGGGAGCAGGAACTGTGGAATACATTGAGATTTATTACAAAATAAGCATGTTTGGATATATGTTGTGAGCTCAGTGTATGTCCACTAAACTTTTGGCTGAGAGATGTTTATGCAAGCATACATATTACAAATTGAATGCCTTATTTTACAGGCAGTTAAGTTTAATAATCATTAATTCTCGTATTATTTGAAGTTCTTGTTCCTTCCTTCTGCTTTTTTTTGTAGCCTTAGTGTGCATGTATGCTTATATATGTAGGTATCTATATTAGGATATATGCACTGTAGATCTATAAAACAGAAATACTTACTGAAAGAAAAATTTCCAGGTCTCAATTCAGTGGATATTGACAGCGCTTATATTGAAGGCAAAGGAAACATAGAACGTGTTTATAGCCCTTTTGCTTGGCATAATTTCTTCCAAATGAGTGGCTGTTTTAAATTCAAAATAGTCTTTCTTTTGTATAAATGCATTATTTATCAGCTAAAATTACTCCCTTCTATATCCCTATATATTTGTGTATGTGTGTATGCTTGCAAAACTGTTTCTTTATCTAAGAAGATAGATATAAGATAGATATCCAGATATAAGAAATGATGGCTCATAGCCTTTTAATTAATTCATTTTGAGCTACTTTGGCCTGATTTTGCTTTCAGTATAACAGATCACAACTAGAGGCTGTTAGGAATTTGCTTTCTCCACATGTAATGTTCAAAAAAGTAAGCGTCATTTTGCTTTGTGATATTAAGCAAGTTCCTGCAAAAGGAGAGAAAAATACCCTGCTTGCTGGTAATTTCAGTGAGCTATGCTAGAACTTGGCACAGCTTGCCCTTCTCTAGAAAAACACAGTATCTTGTACCTACAGGTACGAGTTTAAAAACGTTATAAGATTGCCAGATTCCTAATATCAAAGCAATAATTGAAACCAAACATCATGCAATTAAGGTGTCCCAGAATGAAATTTGGCAGCCCTGAGTCCTGCAACTGAGTGTAATTCCAGGTGTTAGGTAATGAAATATATGCAGTTTCTTAGCATAAGTGCAGTTAGTGGCCATTGAAACCAGTGATTGAACTTTTTTTTATTGAAAAGTTTTACAATACATTTTTTAACAAAACAAAACCCCTCCCAACCCCCTCCCCTCTCCCCAACCCTCCCCAACACCTCCCTCCCTTCCCCCTCCCCCCTCCCCGACTTCCCAGAGCTAAATACAGGGTATAAAAATACAAACAATCATAATCTACCTTAACTACAAGCAATATAAATATCACATCAATACTTATTCAAATGCTAGATGAAACTTTTTAGTCCCATATTTATTCTGGATATAATCAATCCATTTTCTCCACTCCACAATATATCTCTGTTGCGAATGGTCTTTCAAGTACGCTGAGATCTTTGCCATTTCCGCCAGGTTGGAAACTTTTAAAGTCCACTCTTCTATAGTCGGCAGTTCTTCCTTCTTCCAATATTGCCCTACTAAAAGTCTTGCTGCCGTAATTAAATTCAACATCAGCTTAGTGTCCACAACAGTAGTATCAGTAATAATGCCCAGTAAAAACAATTGCGGACAAAACTTTATCCTTTTCTTAAATATCTTTTGCATGTTCCACCAGATTTTAATCCAAAAAGCTTTAACCTTTTTACAGGTCCACCATATATGAAAATACGTTGCATCTTCACCACCACACCTCCAACATTTAGGCTGGCAGTTCGGATACATACTTGCTAATTTTTTAGGATCTAAGTGCCACCTATAAAACATTTTATAAAAGTTCTCTCTTAAGTTTTGAGCTTGCGTAAATTTTACATTTCTCACCCAAATCTTTTCCCAAGTATCCATTGTAATGACTTCTTGAAAATTCTGAGCCCTCTTTATCATACAGTCTTTAACAAGTTCTGTCTCTGAATCAATTTCTATCAATGCAAGATATATCCTTTTAATATGTGCTTGACCATGATCTCTAATTTGCTGTACCAAATTTTCATCAGTCATTGAAAAACCAATTTTCTGGTCTTCTTTCCACCTGGCCTGTAATTGCCCATACTGAAACCAAGTTTGTACAATCTTTTCTTCTCTTAAAATATTATACGGCTTTAAATGCCATACATTCCTTTCCAAACTTAAAATTTCCTTATATGTAGTCACATCATGTTTAAACCCAACACTTATATTTTCTATTGCGTGTTTCGGTATTGCCCATATAGGTATCTTATAATTTAACTTATGTCTATACTTTTTCCAAACTCGCAACAGAGCATGTCTTAAAATATGTACCTTGAACACATTATCCACCTTCTTATCATACAATAAATATGCATGCCAACCAAATAACAAATCATGGCCTTCAAGATTTAATAATCTCACTTGTGTTAAATTAATCCAATCACTTATCACTGACAAAGCAGCAGCTTCATAGTATAGTTTAAGATTAGGCATTTTAAGACCACCTCTCTCATGCGTATCCTGCATAATCTTAAATTTAACTCGTGGCCTTTTCCCTGCCCAGACAAATTTATTAATACCCTTTTGCCATTCCTCCAAGTTTGAATCCTTTTTAAGAATAGGTATCATTTGAAATAAAAATAATTTTTTTTGCAAAACATTCATTTTCACTGCTGCAATTCTTCCCAATAAAGATAATTGTAGTTTTTTCCAGCTATCCAATTCTTTTTGAACTTTTCCCCATAACTTTTCATAATTATTTTTATATAGCTTTACATTTGAGGGTGACAAATATATCCCCAAATATTTAACCCTTTTAACAATTTCAAATCCCGTTAGCTCTTCTAAAACAGCCTTTTGTGATACTGTCATATTCTTAGACAACATTTTAGTTTTTTGTATGTTAACCTTGAATCCAGAAACTTTCCCATATTGCATTATTATCTCAATCAGTTCTACAACTGAATCTTCAGGCTGAGTTACCGTAACAACCAGATCATCTGCAAACGCCCTCAATCTGTAATCCTGATCTCTTATTTGAATTCCCCTAATTTTTTCCGAATCCCGTATTTTAATCAATAATATCTCCAATGTTAAAACAAATAGTAAAGGTGACAACGGGCACCCCTGCCTTGTACCCTTTTCGATGTTACATACTTCCGTCAAACTATTATTAACTATTATGCGGGCTGTTTGCTGAAACCAGTGATTGAACTTGTTAGTATGAAGTTGTGCTATTGTTTTATTATTAAAAACGATAGTCCTGATAGACTGTGCAATCTGCAGTCCCTATTTGCTTCCTTCTCCAAGAATCTGATAATCAACATTCACCTGACACAAAAGGGAAATAATTATATTAGTCTTTCTTGTTTTCACTTATTTTCACTATTAGCAGCTTGTTTTAATTGCCTGTAAAATTTGAGCTGTTAGAAGTTTTAGGCAAAACAATAAATTGCATATATATTTCCCTCTAGAAAATAGTTCTTAATTATCTAAATCCAGATTACCAGATTTCAAGAGAGGAGAGGATATATTTTTCTGTTAACATGCAAACTGAGCATGTGATGTAAGCATTTGAATTGCCTACACTCTAGCATGGCACTATCTAAACTTTCTATTGCTGGAAAATGTGATACACACAGGGCTTTTTTTGTCATACAACGCCCAGAATGGAGTTCCGGCACCTTTTTTGGATGGAACCTTGTAGGGATAGGCAAGGCGGGTTGTATGACGTGTGAGTTCCGGCACCTTTTTCAAAAAAGCACTGGATACACATATAATCATATCCTATTAGACCATTTTAATTAGTATATGATCAAAATATATTCAATAAAGGTTTTCATGCTTTTAAGTATGGATTCTCTCAAATTATGGAATTGCAATGAACCCTGCCTATAATGAGGTAATAACTATATTTGGATAATATGGACTGTAAACATAACATTTTGAATACGTATCACTTTGTTTCTGTTGTGCCAGGGTACATTTTGGGCTCTGTTATTTCTTTTGTAGGAGTAGTAAATACCTGTCCTCAATAGACAAATCTTGCTAGTATGTAGTGTTCAACTCCCCAAATACTTAGCAATCGTTCTACTGCTATGGAATGCTGGAAGTTGAAGTCTTACACTTATGGTGGGTGCCAGATCAAGGAAGGTTGTGGGACTGAGAATAAACATACCCTGAATAGGTATGTTTATGACTGTACTGTATGAGGCAAAACATTCTTTTGGCATAAGAGAGGCAGCCACAATGAAAGGAGTCTGTTGGAGTTTTCATTTCATGTCCCATCTTGTGCTAAATGGCATTTGTACTGTGGAATCCTCCCCATGTGAGTTTGTTGGTAGTATTTTATGCCTCTGGAATGTACCTTTTGATAAAGGATTGCCAGTTTTGCAAGTCTCCACTTGGTAGAAAAAGTTCTATGCCCCAGGAAAAACAGGTGGAACAGTAGCAGGCAAGAGCCAGCAGGAAAATTGCAAGCCCCTTAGAATAAAATAATCACCCAACAAAATGATACTAGTCAGCCCTGGAACATAATGGAAAAGGAATTGAGGAAATCTGAATCCCTGACTCTTCCAACCCTCTATATGTAATTTCTTCAGAGATGTCTAATTCTAACTGTGTTTGCAGCCAAACATTAACATATTAGCTTTAACCTACTGTATAGTAATATAAACATTTTTGGCATTTAAAAATATAATTTGAGTTTAGAATTTTCCATAGTGTTTAAAATTGTTTTATAAATGATAACTTTATATTTTTATGCATAAGATTATCTGCAGCATAATGCTTAAACTTGACATTCAGTTGAGACAGTTGTACAGATAGTGGGAGTAACTAACATTTATATGAATCAATATTGATTAAAAGATTTAAGTTGTTTAGATAAGTCTGGACATTTTCTGCTACCACATCAACTGGAATAAGTGAACTTTGAAGGGAATTTCTTCTTTTTTTATGATGTTAGATTCCATTCAGATTTTTATAGCAAAATACATGCCTGGGCTACAAACAGTCTTGTTCATCATCCACTACTCATTTTGCTTCATGTGATGTTAAAGAAGGCTGGGAAATCCTTTCTGACTCAACACATGAACAAAGAACTCCAGACAATCTTGTTATCACCTGCTATAGTTCCTAAAGTAAACTACTTAAGGTGTGATTTTTAGATTTTGCATAAATCTGCCATATTATAAATCAGGCTGTATCCTTTGTATCAGTCATGCATCCTGGGGTGCTATTGCATAGTCGTAAAGACCCAAATTTTGCTTTATGGTTATCTTTGAGAACAGGAAAAATAGGCTTTGTATTCAGTTCTAGCCATCACTGAATTTTCTTTTTTTCAGCTGCTGTAAGTCAGCCCAGTGTATTAGCAAATCAGTTATGCTGTCTGCTCTAAGTCCATGTTATCTGAGGGGAGGTTATATGTCTATGTATGATTGGATACAGCCATGGCATAGTGAAGTATTGGAGTGCATTTTCAGGTATCCAAGGAAACCTGTGGTCTGTATTATCTGCATCCCCCCAGAGTCATTGTGAGAAATCGCAACTTGAACAGGCATGTTCAGCTTGTCTGTTCTCAGAGGCCGCACCCTTCTTCACGTATCAGTCATATACCTACAATGGCAGTCCCCTCCTAAGGCAGTTAACTTCTCCATGCAGCATCATGTAGCAACAAAACCTTCACATGTATAATGCACACACATTTAGGTGGTGGAAAGTCACACAGAAGCAGCCTTCCTTAACTTAGCAAATGCCAAATCCATAACCCCATGAGTCTGGGTGGAGAAGAACATTTCCAGATGAAGTTACTTGTTTCATTTTATTCATCATGCCTTGTTCAAAAAATTTTTATGCAGAGTTCAGATGAGTCTATTTTTCTTTTGCAACATATTTTCTACAATTTCTTCTCTATGAGGAAAGGAAAGATAGAACCGATCTAGTGCTCTACATGTGCCTCCTGCAATATTGTATCATAATTCAACATCTAAATCATGCTCACTCTTTCAAAATGAATCTAAGAAACAATATGTAGTAACAGGATTAATATGTACCCAGAGCCAAGTGGCTTATTTTAAGTCACTTGAATAGGTTAGCAAATGCCACTGAATCTGATTCAACTTCTGTATAGAAAAGTGCTTGCAATTTTGCCTGTTTTTACTAATTGAAAGCTCTTCCAAAAACATGGAATTTGTATCCAGCTATCATTTTCTCCCTTAAACCTTGCATAATTATTTCTTTTAGTCCATCATTTACATCACATGGTTGCAATAATGTAAGGTTCTTCTTGCTGATCATCACCTCAAAGTTGCAGTGAGCCTTTAATTAGCTTAGGAGTGATTGATGCTTTCTTCTTACAGTCCAAGGTACTCTTAGTAAGTGTACTTGGATGGAAATCAAGCATAATTGTTTGAGGGATGAATCCAGCCTGCAGGCTACAATAATATCAGTGCACTAAAAGGGTATAAAGGTCAAAACAGAAGCTACATGTTGGATAATAGGATACACCTATTTTGCAAGGGAGAATCACAGGTGTCTTTCAGGCAGAGTGAAAGTGGCAAGGAGTAGAGAAGGAAGCACTTTTACATATTTTGTGTCAACAATTAGACAAAACTTTACAAGGCATTTTCACTGCATCTTGGGGCTATATTAGTTTTATACATGTTAGTTTAATAAATGAAGAGTTATATTTAGTGTTACATTAAACATGCAGTGTGCAACTGACCTTATGTTTTGTTGTTGCTTTGTTTACATTAAAATAAGTGTGCTGATCTTTGATGCAGGCTACAGTTGGAAGTCAGGAAAGATGAAATCTTTTCCTCAGAATTTTGCTTTGCAAAATTGTTTCTCCCTAGTTCAGGGAAACTAACCTCCCTTTGTGCCAATATAGGTGGAAAAGGATAGTTTTCATGATTGAAATGAGTGGCTGGACAAAGCTTTTTGTTGTTGTTAGCTGCAAAGTCGTGTCTGACCCATCGCGACCCTATGGACAACGTTCCTCCAGGCCTTTCTGTCCTCTACCATTTTCTGGAGTCCATTTAAGCTCACGCCTACTGCTTCAGTGACTCCATCCAGCCACCTCATTCTCTGTCGTCGCCTTCTTCTCTTGCCCTCAATCTTTCCCAGCATTAGGCTCTTCTCCAGTGAGTCCTTCCTTCTCATTAGGTGGCCAAAATATTTGAGTTTTAGCTTTAGGATCTGGCCTTCTAAATAGCAGTCAGGGTTGATCTCCTCTAGGACTGACCAGTTTGATCACCTTGCAGTCCAAGGGACTCGCAGGAGTCTTCTCCAGCACCATAGTTCAAAGGCCTCAATTCTTTGGCGCTCAGCCTTTTTTATGGTCCAACTTTCACTGCCATACATTGCAACTGGGAAGACCATAGCCTTGACTATAAGCACTTTTGTTGACAGGGTGATGTCTCTGCTTTTTAGTGTGCTGTCTAGATTTACCATGGCTTTCCTCCCGAGGAGCAAGCGTCTTTTAATTTCTTGGCTACAGTCCCCATCTGCAGTGATCTTGGAGCCCAGGAAAATAAAATCTGTCACTACCTCCATTTCTTCCCCATCTATTTGCCAGGAATTGAGAGGGCTGGATGCCATGATCTTGTTTTTTTTAATGTTAAGTTTCAACCCAAGTTTTGCACTCTCCTTCTTCACCCACAACAAGAGGCTCTTTAGTTCCTCTTCACTTTCTGCCATTAGAGTGGTATCATCTGCATATCTTAGGTTGTTGGTATTTCTTCCGGCAATCTTAATTCAAACTTTTGATTCATCTAGCCCTGCCTTTCTCATGATGTGCTCTGCATATAAGTTAAATAGGCAGGGCGACAGTATACAGCCTTGCCGGACTCCTTTCCCAATTTTGAACCAATCAGTGGTTCCATGTCCAGTTCTCACTGTTGCTTCTTGGCCCACATATAGGTTTTTCAAGAGACAAATAAGATGGTCTGGTACTCCCATCTCTTTAAGAACTTGCCACAGTTTGTTATGATCCACACAATCAAAGGCTTTAGCATAGTCAATGAAGCAGAAGTAGATGTTTTTCTGGAACTCTCTAGCTTTCTCCATGATCCAGCGTATGTTGGCAATTTGATCTTTAGTTCCTCTGCCTCTTCGAAATCCTGCCTGTACTTCTGGTAGTTCTTGATCCACATACAGCTGGAGTCTAGCTTGTAGGATTTTAAGCATAACTTTACTAGCATGAGAAATGAGTGTAATGGTGCGATAGTTTGAACATTCTTTGGCACTGCCTTTCTTTGGAATTGGAATGTAAACTGATCTTTTCCAATCCTGTGGCCACTGTTGAGTTTTCCAAATTTGCTGGCAAATTGAGTGTAGCACTTTTACTGCATCGTCTTTTAAGATTTTGAATAGCTCAGCTGGAATACTGTCACCTCCACTAGCTTTGTTGTTGCTCAGCTTTTCTAAGGCCCACTTCACTTCACGTTCTAGGATGTCTGGCTCAAGGTCAGTGACCACCTCATTGTGATTATCAGGGACATTAAGCTCATTCTTGTATAGTTCTTCTGTGTAATTTTGCCACCTCTTCTTAATCTCTTCTGCCTCTGTTAGGTCCCTGCCGTTTTGGTCCTTTATCATGCCCATTTTTGCATTAAACGTTCTCTCCAATTTTCTTGAAAAGATCTCTGGTCCTCCCTATTCTATTGTTTTCTTCTATTTCTTTGCACTGTTCATTTAAGAAGGCATTCTTATCTCTTCTAGCTATTCTCTGGAATTCTGCATTCAATTGGGCGTATCTTTCTTTTTTCCCCTTGCCTTTCGCTTCCCTCCTTTCCTCAGCTATTTGCAAAGCTTCCTCAGACAACCATTTTGCTTTCTTGCATTTCTTTTTCTTTGGGATGGTTTTGGTTGCTACCTCTTGTACAGTGTTGCGAAGCTCTGTCCATAGTTCTTCAGGCACTCTGTCTATCAGATCTAATTCCTTAAATCTATTTGCCACCTCTACTGTATATTCAACAGGGATATGATTTAATTCATACCTGAGTGGCCTAGTGCTTTTCCCTACTTTCTTCAGTTTAAGCCTAAACTTTGCAATGAGAAGCTCATGGTCTGAGCCACAGTCAGCTCCTGGTCTTGTTTTTACTGACTGTATAGAGCTTCTCCATCTTTGGCTGCAGAGCATATAGTCAATCTGATTTCTGTGTTGACCGTCTGGTGATGTCCATGTGTAGAGCCGTCTCTTGGGTTGTTGGAAAAGAGTGTTTGCTATGACCATCGTATTCTCTTGACAAAATTCTATCAGCCTGTGCCCTGCTTCATTTTGTACTCCAAGGCCAAACTTGCCTGTTATTCCAGTTATCTTTTGGCTTCCTACTTTAGCATTCCAATCCCTCACGATGATAAGGACATCATTTTTTGATGTTAGTTCTATAAGGTGCTGTAGGGCTTCATAGAACCAGTCAATTTCATCCTCTTCAGCATTGGTGGTTGGGGCATAGACTTGGACTACTGTGATATTGAATGGTTTGCCTTGGATTCGAACTGAGATCATTCTGTCATTTTGAGGATTGTATCCCAGTATTGCTTTTCCTACTCTTATTGACTATGAAGGCTACTCCATTTCTTTTGAGGGATTCTTGCCCGCAGTAGTATACCTGATGGTCATCTGAATTAAATTGACCCATTCCTGTCCATTTTAGTTCGCTGTCGATGTCGATGTTCAGTTTTGTCATCTCTTGTTTGACCACGTCCAGCTTTCCGTGATTCATGGATCTTACATTCCAGGTTCCTATGGAGAAAAAATCTTTACAGCATCGGACTTTCCTTTCACCACCAGACACATCCACAGCTGAGTGTCCTTTCGGCTTTGGCCCAGGCGCTTCATTCTTTCTGGCGCTACTAGTACTAGCCCTCTGCTCTTCCCCAGTAGCATATTGGATGCCTTCCGACCTGAGGGGCTCATCTTCTAGCGTCATATCGTATTGCCTTTTGGTACTGTCCATAGGGTTTTCATGGCAAAGATACTGGAGTGGTTTGCCATTTCCTTCTCCAGTGGATCACGTTTTGTCAGATCTCTCTGCTATGACCTGTCCATCTTGGGTGGCCCTGCATGGCATAGCTCATGGCTTCATTGAATTACGCAAGCCCCTTCGCCACGACAAGGCAGTAGTCCATGAAGATGGGACAAAGCTTATTTTCTTTTAAATATAGTCTTATGGGATATTGCTATATAAATGTGACACATAAGTTGTCCCACAGAAAGAATTTTATATAGATGAAAACAGTTGCAAAATAGAATTGGTGGCCTAGGGAAGGAAAGAGAACAACTACTTTTTTTTCTTTTTTGTAGGTAAATCTGAATCAATTTAAATATTTGTCTTTTATTACCATACTATATACATGAGAAAAAATAATAACCAGAATATAAAACAATATATGTAATAATAAGTATCATTAAACCACAAAGAAAAATCCAATAAAATCAATAAAAAGACAAAGCCCTTCACTGCTCTTCTAAACAGCAACAGAGTGGACCATCACAATCTTGGGGGAATGGAGCTCATTCCAGACGGCAGGCACACTTCTTGGGTCCTGTGAAATGACATTATTGAAGATACCTGGAGCACATTGATCCTGCAGGATTGAATCACTCATGCAGATGTTATGGAGAAGAGGCAGTCCTCAGGTAACCAGGCTCTGTGCTGTAATGGGCTTTGTAGATTGCAACCAGTACCTTAAATCAGCGTTTCCCAACCTTAGGAACTTGAAGATGCGTGGAGTTCAACTCCCAGAATTCCCCAGCCAGCATAGCTGGCTGGGGAATTCTGGGAGTTGAAGTCCACGCATCTTCAAGTTCCTAAGGTTGGGAAACGCTGCCTTAAATCACACCCAGAAGAAAGGGGCAATCAATGCCACTCATGAAGCAGTGGTGTTAAATGACAAAAATTGAGGAAAAATCAAAATGAATCAATATACATACAAGAAAAACCTAATGTTATATATATTACAATAAATACATACTGTAATTGCAACTCAGTTTTTGAGTTCATGAGCTTTTTTTTTTTTAAGAGGAAGCTGGATAAATAGTTAGTACACGTTGTTTTTGGAATACCTTTCTGGTTCCAAAAGATGGGTGCTACCATTTCTTGAATCCTGAATCATCAATTCTCAACAATATTTTATTGTTCCATTTAAGGCATCTCTTCCCTGGGGGGGCGGGGCGAGTGAGAATATGACTGGTGGTTTAAAATGAGGCAGAGTGATTCATAAAATAGCATACTAAGCAATTGTCAAGAAACACCTATCTGGTTTCTTACTCACCAGTCTTCACGAAGTACACAGAGAGGCAGTTTAAATAAATAAATAAATCCCCCCTTTTTGTTGCAGTATTTAGATAATTCTGTAACTAAGAATGGCTATTAGAAGGATTGAGACCCATACTAGAAAACTGATATTTTCCTCTGGAATAAGTGAACAGATTTTGTTGTAATTCAGCTAGATGAGTTGATCAACAATTGCTAGTGTGAAGCGCTAAGTGTTTTTTATAGTAAAGATGGTTCGGACATTTGTTTCTTCTTTCTGCCCATCTCATAAATCAGCAAACTTTTTGCGTGATATTTGGTGGCCTTGAATTTGAGTGGTCTTTGATTGTGCTGGCTAAGGAATTTTGGGAACTGAAGACCATAGATCTTTAAATTTCTAGAGTTAAGAAATACTGACTTGTATAATTGCCAGTTTGGCCTGAGGATTGCTGGCTCTTGGCTCACATCTTACAGCACATGAGAGCAGTTTCTCCATAGTTACTTCCTATAACTTCTGATTATTAAAGAGAAGGAAACTAATAGCAATATGGAAATAACAGTCATATGAAAAGTGCAATTTTAGAGATTGCAAATATTTGTTTCACTCTATGTCCTGCTTCTAACACTAAAGTCCTCATTCAGTTACCTGCATTTTTTAAAATCAAAGTTTTTGACTCCATGTATATCCTGACAAATATGAAATAAATTGGTTGATTCCTGTCTTGTACATTGAAATACCTTCTCTATGTAGCATATAGTATCAATCAGCTTAGATATATAATATGCACAAAAATTAATCTAGATCTCATTTTAGTTCTTTAGACTTGCAATAGTGAGGTAATTATTTGGAATCATTGCATTGGTCTTAAAATTTGGGGGGAACCGGGTAAGAGTGTCATTGGGGGATCACCCATGGCAGCTTATCACCTCTAAGTAACCTGATTCTAACATGTCTCAACCAATGTTCCGTAAAATTACCATTATCATAAAATGAAAGCAAATAACAAAAAGTCAAATTGTATTCTTTATTTATTTATTTAGCATATGGCATGCGATGTCAAGGAAATCTACAAATGCTAGGCACAATGCAGTCCTATCAGCGTAGATTGCTAGTTCATTCTGTTTGGTGCTTGCATGCCTATCCTTGGTGCACCACAGGGACTGAACTAGCTTACACTAGCTGACTAGTGGCACTTGGGTTGCTGGCTCTTCTGGGCTTCTCTGCCAGTCTCACCTTGCTACACCACATATTGTATTGTCTTGTGTCGGCCAGGTCCAGCACTGGTTTCTGCTCTCCGCATACATGAATGCAGATAGATTATTCCCATGGAAGTGGTACCCATTTATATACTTGCAATATTGTATGCTTTTGCAGGAGCTGGGGAACAGGCAGCAGGAGTTCACCCTGTCTCGCTGGGCTCGAACCGCCAGAGTGCAGATAATTTTTGGCCAGCATTTCCGGCATCATTAAGTCACTGTGCCACCACATCCCCATTGCTATTTGTATTTTTCCATGATTAAAACCTCATTTTGTCTTCATATATTTTAATTTGGTATCAATAAATTGATAAGATAACATAGCTGTAATTTACTAAAATGACAGAGGGTTTACCTACTGAAAATATATTATGTCAAATTCAGTCATAGAAATATATTGGCACAGATGGCTGCCTTTTGTATATGGAAAGGCTCCAGTAAACTCTTCACCATAAATCTCCTTTTTTATTTATTAAAATTGTACAAAATTGATCAGATGCTGAAATGTGGGATCCTGGACAATTGCCTAATTTGCCCCTCTTAAAGCTACCATTGATGTTTAAGACAAAACAAAACTACTTTAGCTCAATTTATAGTGATGAAATGAAAAAGACAGGGCATTAAATATGGGTTTTTGCATGTAAAATGGGATCCATTCAATTCTGGTTCTTTAAAGAGATTTTCGGTATCAAAATTTACTAGTTCTAAGGGTCTATATTTTCTGTCTTTCTGGTTGGTAGCCATAGAGTGCAATTTAAAAAAAGGTAAATCCTAAAAAATTCAGTCCAACCCCTGGTCTAGATGAATTGATAGTCTTCAACAATCTTGTAATTCTTAGCTTCCTATATGCTGTAAGGATTCCACAAGAACTAATAAAATGCTGTTGAGCTATATGAAGGCAATTTTAATAATCTTGAGAATTTGTCCCAAACTTTGCATCATTTGATATAGCTTCTTTCTTACTAGCAGCTCACTATAATTAACAGAAGTAATTTATTGCCTGAATAATATTTCTAGCATAACGTAAATTCCTCACTTCTGCTGATAATGGCATAGTGAAAATAGGGATGATGTGGAACAATCTTTCAAACGTGTGGCAATGGAAAAGCCCATAGTAAAAATATTCTGTCTTATGTGTATATAATATATCTGAATTATGAGATTTCTTTTTAGCGCCCAAAAAGTTCAACTAAATTACCAGGCAAAAACATGAAGTTAAATGTTTCTGCCATTTCACCGTTCACTCCTTCAATTTGCTGCCATTCTGTTTTATCTTTTCTACCACACAATTTCTTTGATGCTTCACAGGTCACTATCTGTATGAAAGCTTCTTACCTATTCCCAATGTCTCACGATTCAACTGATTTTGCATTCATGTGTTACTGATGTGTGTTTCCTGTGAGTCCAGTGAAAATGGTGCTGAAGTAAGGAGACATTTGGTCCTATCCAACATAATTCTCCTTATACTATTTGAAATGGCTCATCTTTTTGAATTTAAGTTGCTGCTTTTCTTCCCTGTAGATAAATTTGATTCCTGGAGGCAGGTTTTTTTTTGCCTTCTTTCTCTCCTGCTGTTTTAGGTAATTTATAGGGTGGAGTAAAGCAGGAAACTATGATACACCGTTGTCAGGACTTGTTTAAGACAAACGTTTTGGGAAACAGAGCCTACCCATTGGAAGGGTGGGGAAAATAGATTAAATACAAGACCAATCCAGCATTCTTTGAGGATCACTCAGGAACAACTTACCACTGAAGCAGTGCTGTTACACTTGTGGTCTTGTGGAACATCTGGAATACTGGGTACGAAGCAAACAGTAACAATTACCACCAGGACCCAGGTATGCAATATAAGCAAAGAATCAGAAAAGATCCACTTTCTATTATCCTCTGATTCTTTGGAATAAGATTTCACCAACTAACAGGGACTGACATTGAAAACCAAAATGTTTAGCATCTATTAATGCAGAGGAAAGAGTATGTGCTGGGCTGGTTTGCTTTTTGCAGGGCAAAAAAAATATATCATGTGTTAGCCATAGAGGTGTTTGCTTTTTACAGGGCAAAAAACATATCATGTTTTAGCCACAGTTAGAGGTGTCTCATTAGAATGCAGGGGAGGGGGGGAAGACTGAGATGCATTTCAAGGAAGGAAGGATGGCAACACTTCATATTTATATTTATCAGTTTCTGATGTGTATTTATCAAAATTCCTTTGTAGCTAAGAGATTGTGTAAACAAGGTTCATTATTTTAATTATTTAATTTAATTTAATTATGGGACTTATATGCCGCCCTATCTCCCGAAGGACTCAGGGCGGCTAACAACAATAAAACAACAATAAAAACAATAAATACAAATATTAAAAGAAATTAAATTTTACAAAGCCCCACTAAAAGCCAGTAAAAATTAAAAACATAATTAAAACCCCCAACGTCAGTCCAGGTCGGCCAGTTGGAAAAGGTATGTCTTTAAGTCGCGACAAAAGGACTGGAGATCTGGGGCCATCCGAAGTTCTCGGGGGAGCTGATTCCAAAGGGCAGGCGCCCCGACAGAGAAGGCCCTCCCCCTGGGGGTCACCAGCCGACATTGTCTGGCCGAGGGCACCCTGAGGAGACCCTCTCTGTGTGAGCACACAGGGCAATGGGAAGTCGTTCCTGGCAGCAGACGGTCCTGCAAATATCCCGGACCTAAGCCCTGTAGTGCTTTATAAGTAAGAACCAGCACCTTAAATTTTCACTACCCGGGAGCAATGTATTCTTTCTTTTTGTGTCTAGCAAGCCAATCTTGAAGTAGTGAACTCTTACCATAATTAAAATGAGGATTGTCTTTAAAAGATATGAACAAAGTATTGTTTGTAGCATCCTTGTGACCTTCATCATGCACCTTCATTTACTAGATCTTTTTTTCATTAAAAAATACAAAAATAATATAAATTATATATGTTCTGATAAATACAAAAAGGTTTTGCTGAATAAGGGTAAAATTTTGTGAAGGCTTAAAAAAACAAAACAAAAACAAATAAAAAACGGATTTAAAGTGGTATAGCAGGTCTTGAGACTACAGAATCCATGAGAGATCATGTGCTTTTGGCTTTTGGCTTAGAATACAGGAAACTAGTTTCCCAACCTATCTAGAGGATGCCAGGTGAAGAGAGGCTGATTTAACATATATGTTGAGCAGAGGATATTCTGTAAATTTTAAATTAATGCATTAGTTATGACCAAAGAGGAAATAAGAAGCGATCATTATTGATTATGGAACTGACGAAGCAAAGAATTGTTTCTTTCCATACACCTTATTTGCCTGGGTGATTGTCCTCTAGATGAGACTAAGCAACAGGTACTGTCTGAGAGCCACAGATGCAGCTCAGTAAAAGGGAAAAATTATAGTGCTAGTTTAAAATTTCAGCAGGACATACTGAAGTATAAGAATTGGAGGGTGAAAGAGCATTTAGGGTAAATTTAAAATAAAAGGACATTAAGCCCTGGTCTTTAAAGGTGAGAGTTAGGGAAGAATTTTAGCAATATTGCCTTGTTGCTGAAAAAGTGGGTTGATAGAAATCACATGATAAAATGGAAATTAGTAAGATTGTTAAGTGTTATCACTTATATTGTTAGGCCCAAATAAGTAGATTAGTTTATCTGTTAGGTTTAACATATTAGAAGTATATATTTTGTATATTAAACCAACACTGTGTACATATCAACAGAATGGATCCAGCCTCCTGGTCTGTTGTTTGTACTATAACTTAATTTGAACTTTCACAAAATGTTAATTTCCTATTTAGGTATACATGGAACACAGCTAATTTACCGTAATATTATTAATCCTGATACATTTAAGTAGATGGTCATATTTAAAGGATGGGACATAAACCTTGTTATATTTGAAAGACTGGGCCCTGTCTAACAGACCCGAGGCTGTTTTGCAACAATTATCTTCTCAAGATAATTAATAAATTTTGTTTTGCAAAAATTATCTTCTCAAGATAATTAATTAAGACATTAATAGTAATTAATGTCTTAAAAGCTAGGGTTTATTCTATCTAGATAGCTATACTCAAAACCCAGTTTCTAAGGATTTAATACCTTCTACTTCCCAGAAGAAGCAAGACTCCCCAAATCTTTTCAAATTCATATTCCTTTTAACTAAATGCATTAAAAGTGGAAAGTGCTTAGTTATGAAGAAAAAATTGATCAATGATATCAGCAATGCTGAAGAGTCACTTAGGTGATATGCCATACATTAAGTTATAGTAAAAAACTAATAGTCAATTCCTCCTCCTCCTTCTCCTCCTCTTCCACTCTGTACTATGCCCAGAGTCTCTTTCATGTCAGGTGGGCAGCTATGCAAATATGATATATATGTATAATATGTATAAATAATACCTTTACACCAAGGAATAATAAGGGAGTTACTTGGCAGCCAAAATACAGTTTATTATACATTATTTAGACAAGACTATTGTTTTCCCCATGGCCCAAAAGCAATAATTAGTAGATATATACTTACCATTTTTAGAGCAGAGAACATTATTTTCAAACAAATTGGAGAATAATGATCCTTAATTTATTTTATTGTTAAGATCTAATTCTAACATATTTCAATCGACCTTTTCAGAAGAGCCAGGAAATTATAGATTCGTGATCCTTATTATCCACATTTGTCTTGTGAGGTTCCTTAGATGAGTACTGTATATGTGAATAGCCTAGAGCAGAGGTAGGCAACCTTGGCTCTTTTATGACTTGTGGACTTCAACTCCCAGAATTCCTGAGCCAGCCATGCTGAGGAGAAAGGGAGTTTCCAAGCTGAGCCATGCTGGCTCAGGAATTCTGGGAGTTGAAGTCCACCAGTCATGAAGGGGCCATAGTTCCCCTATGCTGGCTCAGGAATTCTGGGAGTTGAAGTCCACAAGTCATAAAAGAGCCAAGGTTGCCTACCCCTGGCCTAGAGTATGAATGTTTAATGTGTTAAGCAGAATTTGCACTGCAATACTACCAAGACAAGGTTCTTAGCCTTTTGACTAAGATCAAAGGTAGTATGTGTATATATAAAAAAATGTTATTACTTCCTCCTTAATTTGCTGCTCTCTGGAACTGGAAGCTAGAAATTATACATGTTGTTATATAAATATTGTTAGAGACCAAGTTGAGGCAAGCTGCTCTAACCACTGTTCAATAGAGTCCTGAAAGCCAATTGAAGCAAAGAAATGCTTATAAAGAAGAGGCTTAAAAAGACAATCGACAATAGTGTGGTAGGGATGTAGTTCAGAGCTCACAATATCCCCCCTCCAGGGTTTTAACATTTCGTGTGCATCTTTCAAGCATCTTCCTTCACTGTCAGTGCTTGTCTGGGGTGAACTCATAGTATGAGTTTGAATATGACTCAAAGATGAACAAGGTGTGGGTTTGCTTTAGGTGCTTCAGGCATCTTTTATTTGGAGGAACAAAAGCCAAGCCATTAGCTAGCTTGAACTGTGAATGGATTTAGATGATTTGGAGGGATTTGTCTTAAGAGCCTCTTGAGATATAAAAAAAGTAACTAAAACCCTACAAAGACATAGAATTCATCTTCAGGTAAGGACATAAAAGCCGCATAGAACTCCTGAAGTGATGATTAACTGTCTCACCCACCAGTTTGCTCTCTTTTTCTGAGCTTAAAAAGTAATTCGTTAAATATTTGTCTGTTTTCGTAACAGGCAAATTGTTCATGAGGGATAGAATCAAGATCACGTGAAGTACTAATACCACTTTACAATGCTTTGGTAAGGCCACACCTGGAATACTGCATCCAGTTTTGGTCACCACGATGTAAAAAAGATGTCGAGACTCTAGAAAGGGTACAGAGAAGAGCAACAAAGATGATTAGGGGACTGGAGGCTAAAATATATAGGGAACGGTTGCTGGAATTGGGTATGTGTAGTTTAACGAAGAGAAGGGTGAGGGGTGACATGATAGCAATGTTCCAATATCTCAGGGGCTACCACAAAGAAGAGGGAATCAAGCTATTCTCCAAAGCACCTGAAAGCAGGACAAGAAGCAACGGATGGAAACTAGTCAAGGAGAGAAGCAACCTAGAACTAAGGAGAAACTTCCTGACAGTTAGAACAATTAACCAGTGGAACAACCTGCCTCCAGAAGTGGTGAATGCTCCAACACTGGAGGTTTTTAAGAAGAGACTGGACAGCCATTTGCCTGAAATGGTATAAGGTTTCCTGCCTGAGCAGGGGGTTGGACTAGATGACCTCCAAGGTCCCTTCCAACTTTTATTATTATTATTATTATTATTATTATTATTATTATTATTATTATTATTATTATTATTACAGATTATTAGACATTTGTGGTTTTGATCACCTTATACCAATGCAAACTCATGATTATCCAATCTGTTTATCATGCATAATACAAAAATTAATTCAAACTTTTCATGCTATGATTTTCTGTGAATAAAGAAAAAAGTTGGCTAAATATTCATAAATTATCACTAGATGGCCCTGTCGTAGCATTTGCCAACTTAACAACCTCTGGTTGTATGGACTTTAACTTTCAGAATTCCTCAGTTTGGCCACTGCTGAGAATTGTGAGTTGAAATCCACACATCTAAACATTGCCAAACTTGGGAACACACTGGACTGTAACAAAGTCTTTTTCATCTTTTACAGATTATGGTTCATTTGAACGCAGTCAGTCTTGCTAACTCTCCAAAAATCCTAGCCTTGGAACTTCCCTGGAATAATTACCAGTTTAGAGTTTTGAAAACTGAAGCTTTCTGGACAAGTTATCTTAAGAAAGCTATTGCGAAGTGTTTCAATAGAAAGGAACCACAACTTCTCTGAACATTTATAGTGAATATTTCATAGGAAATAAGCTTATATTAATTCCCTCCCCCAAAAAAATCATTACAAAGTTGCATCTTATTTCATGATACATCATGTGTTCTGATTTAAAAAGTCCCTATGAAGTGGTTAGTAATTATGGAAACATGTGAATTTCCTTCACTTACCACAAAGGAGCTTTGCTTGTACTTGCAAATGAACAGTTGGATGTGTGTTAATTTTTACTTTCTTTCTTCACATGTAAATAGCAATGATATGGATTCCATAACAAAGAAGAACAAACGGGATGGAACTGAAGTTACAGAGAGACGTAAGTATTTTTAGAAATATCAGGACCCTTACATTATCTTTCACTTTCAATCTTGGGTAAAAGCATACTCACTTTCTCCCATATATTAATATTAATATGCACATGGTGTACTTAATTACGCCAAGCTTTCTGGTTGAGAATTCTGAGAGTTGTAGCCCAAACATATCTCTGACAAGAGGCTGTTCAAAATATTATAATAGAGATAGTATGGAGCATATAGGCATCACCATATCCTCAAATAACTTTTAGGTTCCAGGACCTATTTTCTTTTTTTTAAAGATTGTTCTAAAGTTCTTCAAAACAAAGTGCTAATATTTAGCATCAGCATTTTTCTCACCTCTGCATTCAATAGGTATTCTTAGAAAATTTAAAAGTTGGACGTCAGTAACCTTGTACTTTAGAAGTAAAAAAGGTAAAGGTAAAGGTTCCCCTGCACATGCGTGCTAGTCGTTTCCGACTCTAGGGGCCGGTGCTCATTTCCGTTTCAAAGCCGAAGAGCTAGCGCTTGTCCGAGGACGTCTCCGTGGTCATGTGGCCGGCATGACTAGACGCCAAAGGCGCACGGAATGCTGTTATCTTCCCACCGGAGTGGTCCCTATTTTTCTACTTGCATTTTTACGTGCTTTCGAACTGCTAGGTTGGCAGGTATATCTATTGCCCTTTCCTGCCCCCTTCTGCAAGTTAAAGGAACTACCTAGAGTGGAGTAGGTAATTGAAAGAAATCTCACTATTTTGCCTGTTTAATAAATCAGTGTTTGGTAGCTTTAAACATTTATTATTTTGTTATGTTTTCTTAAGAATAGAGAAGAGTTTTCAGTTTTTTCCTAAATTACCAAAATGTTATTTGTGAATCCATCAGAAATGTTCAAAATCATTTCGAAAGCAGTCCATTTATTCTCCTAATTTCAGTCTGACAATAATACTAGTTATCTCAGCAGAATTGGTACACTAGGTTCCTGGTATCTTATGCCCCTTAGGTTTTTATTTTATTTTCTTCTTGTCTTTTTAAATTTCTTTTCAGTTATTACGGAAACAGTTACCACCAGATTGACATCTCTCCCTCCAAGTAAGTGATTGCAGTAAAGTTTCTAAACTGGCATAGCTGGTTTTGATTCAGTGGTATGTAAGTAGAATAAATAAATGAAAAAAATATACATTCCTAATGGTAACAATGACTTTGAACATGGATGCTATTTCGATTGTTTGTGGAAACATGTGTTTTTTCCTAAACTGAATAATTGTTAGTATTACTCAGTAATATAATATTTGATTGTACAAACTGTTCATAGTACACTTTTCCTTTTTTTGCTCAAATTTCAAGTCTCTCCTATGAATGTAATTTTCAATGTTTTTATTATGAACTCTAATAGGAAGGTGATTGATTGAAAGACAGCAGGAAATATGCATTACTTAAATAAGAATATTTCATTCAAATTGGATGCATTTAAAACTGCAAGATATTCTAATTGCAAAACTCCATTGAAAATATAGTTGATCGGGAAAGGATAAACTCATACATTTCAGTGCTGAATCTCCTGCCTTTTCTGATTCACAAAGTTTTGTGTTTTCTCTGATAGAAGGAGCTGGTAGCAGTGGGCTCAAATCAACAGCTTACAGTGGAGGGAGCAGCATGGAAAGGAGGACATATGGACATGGCAGCAATTATATGACAGCCAGTAAGTGGTTTTCAATCTGACAGCAAATAAGAAGAATTTAAGTGAAAGTCATACATGGAAATGAAAAGGCCAGAGAATGGATGGGTTAGCAGAAATGCTAACTGCTAGAAAATGACGGAAATGGGAAAAACGAGGCACTCTTTTGATTCTTTACTAAAGAGTGATTATCACAAAAGTATAAAGATACAACTTATAGATATTGGGTGGCATTTATTAATTGGGATGATGAAATTTATTTTCACAGGAAATGCTACCATTCATTAGTAGGAGATCGGCCTACAGTAAGCCAACTATGCCAAATATTCATTGAAATAGACCGGTGTAATCTCCTCCTAGACCTGCAGCAAAGTGGAGGGCTGCATGTGCTTTTAGGGAGAAAGCATCCACAGGGTAGTAGCTATTAGAGAGAAGGCCTACTGACCATCCCACCCACATAGAATCCCATATGCAATGAGGCAACTTTGAATGGGCCCTCTCTGTTACTAGACTTAGTAAGCAGCTTTAGTTCTGGCAAGGCATTACCGGATGGATCCCAGAGCAATGACATTTAGAGCTTTAAAAGTAATGACATTGGGCCAGGGGAATCTATTGGCAACTAAGGCAGTGTATTTCATTCATTCTATCCTGGCAGGGTTACTGTTGTATTTTACACCAGCTGCAGCTTCCTATTATTCTTATCTTGATAGATCTCAGTCATTCTTTGGTATGGAGATTGGACAAAAAAAACAGGATCCAAGGATTTTGACAAGCCACATGTTAATAAATTATTTCAATTATGCTTTGTGTTTAATTATGTCTCTAATCCTTATGCTGAAATAGTGTACGCCCATTATTCATTAAATCTGCATGATTACAGTGATGGGATTTAAATATGTGAACAGCTGGTTCTCTGTGTGGATGCTGCTTCCAGAAGTCCATTCTGGGCCTGGGCAACAAAAAATTAGCTACCGATTCTGCCGAAGTGGTGCGAACTAGCTGAATCCCACCACTGCATGATTAGCTGATAAATATCAAAGTGTCTGTTAGAAAGTGCAAACAAAATTGAAGTTTCCACCAGTAAGAATCCACAATAATTATTCAAGTATATAAAACATTGGATAAACTGGAACAATGGTTAAAATTGTGTTAATGGAATTATTTTCCAGTTTCTTCTTTATGCTTCAAAGTAGCCACAGTTCCCGCCTTTTTAAAAATAGCATTTTAAAACTTAGAATGTGTCAAAAACTAACAAAATTATTGAGCTAAAATGCTTGTGAAATGCCTTAATAACTTTAGATCAGTCTTTCTTAAGCTTATTACTCTGAAAATGCCCTCACACTTTTGAAATTTATGGAGGACAACAAAGGAGCTTTTGTCTGTAGAGGCTATATTTATCAATATTTGCCATATTCAAAATTAAAATTGGCACATTCATAAAATATTTATTTACTATATTGTGAAAAAATAAAGCCATTAGATATTAACATAAATAAAATAGAGTACTTTTCACAAAAACATATTTTAACAAATAAATAATGATAAGAGTGATATTATTTAAAATTTTTGCAAATATCTTTAATGTCTGACAAATAATTTTCATTTTACAAACAATAAGAGGATCTTGGGGACACTTCAGGGCCTTGGACTATACTTTTAGAAACAATGTTTTAAATGAACCCATAGAGACCTCTGATAGCATTTAAAAGTATAAAGTTATAGAATGTTCCTAGGTTGGGCATAATATATTTGTGTGGTCCTATTGTGTTTTGTACCATGTTTCATTGGTATGTTTGTTTTTAGCCCTGGCTGCTGTGTTTGCTTCATGTGTTTTTTTAACTGTTATTTGATTTTGATAAAATTAATAAATAAATAAATTTGGAATATAAGATGACTGGAATATAAGATTCCTTCGGGAATAGGGCGGTATAGAAATTTAATTAAATAAATAAATAATCAGAATGACCTCAGGAAAAACTGATATTAGGACATTGTTCAGAATAAGCAGATGCTACTTGGTCCTTTTGAGGAGTATGTTAAAAGTTTTATTCAACTGCAGTATATACTATATATCAAAGTAAAAGTATGTGTGTTAATATATAATATCTGATATATAAATGTTATACACTGTATTGTTATATAGATAGCAAATAACACCCAGCATCTGTTACCTCAGACATAAATTCCAATGAAGCATAAATCTTTATTACTCTGGCTCACATATAAATTTATTTTTCCCTGAAGGAATTCACTGGGATTAAAGGGGCTTAAGAAAAATTCACATTTTTTGGTTGTCAAAAATTACTAAAAAAATAAACTATACATGTTGTTGAACATTATTATCAATGCATTTTGCTTATATTTTGTTTGCTATATTTAATACAGAAGAGAACTAACATTTAGTATCTGCTGAACAACTTTTAAATCGTCTGTGTTTCACAGACCAGTCACTCCAGAGGTATTTTGTTTGTAGGGTAATCTTTCTAGAATTAGAGAGATCAAATTCATGTCATTGCGGCTATCTAGAGAAGACAAACAACAGGCCAGTTAACTGAAAAGACATCATCTCCCACACAATTCAGTCCACCAAATGTGAATCTGAGGAGGTTTTGTTTCATCTCTAGGTGGGAATGCTAGAATGAATACCTCCTCTTCCTCCTACAAGCAAGCCACCTCTCCTTCTTCCACTCTTACCAAATCACCTGGCTCCACTTTTGAACGAAAAACCTATGCTACCCACCATCCAGCATATGAAGGTATCCTAAAAAGAAGCAGGGTTAAATGATTTTAAAGAATTTCAAAGAAACAGGATTAGGACAATTTTAACTGATAATCCCAATTTTCCTTAAGAACCAGATACTGTATGGCTTGCTCTTTTCAGTGAATTTTGGATCGATCTGTTGTTCAGTAGAACAGTTCCATTCATGATCTTTGCAGGCGCTTTCCTTAAGATACAGTTTTCTAACATAATATTCCAATAATGATATTAATTCATCTCCGCTTCATTGAAGCAGTACACTCACTTATTTTGCAGACTAATTAATAAATCTTCTGCATGTGTTCTTCAAGCACTGTTTAAGTTTCAAAATAAAGCTCTGCGTGCTTTATTACATATTGTAATATGATGGAAATTCAGTATGTGGCCTAAACTACATAATAATGTTTTCAAATTTCTTTTAATTTAAATTTTTCTTTTTCAGGAAGCTCCAGTGCAAATTCCTCGCCAGAGTTTCCACGCAAAGATTTTGGTACTTTTTCCATTTTTTAGAATGACCTTAGTATCTGAAATGAATTAAGAAAGTGATGAAGATTTGCCTACATTTCTTCTAATGATAGAACTGTATTCTCTTTGTAATAAGTTCTTCCCAAAGTATGCTATTGAACTATACTTTTAAATTCCATCGGGGCAGCAAATGAATGAATATGTACACCTTTTTATGGTTTTTATTTAGAAAAAATAATTTATGAAATTCACTACATTTATGGCAAGTTGTTTTCTTGCCTAAAGTTGGAGGAACCTGACCATCAATTCATTGTACCATATATATTCAGCCATAAAGGCAAATATAAAAGCTATTAATAACAAATGAAGAAAAAGTCCAAAAGTGTCAACAATCCTATATTTCTTTGTAACTCAATAAAATAATGCCTACAAATAGCTCTATTTTAAACCAAATATGGATATGTTAGCTGGCTATTGTTTTTTTTAAGGCAAGATGCTGAAGACCTTCACAGAGAATCTAAATAGACTATATATTGGTTATTTTGCATATGTATTTCAATATAAACTGAGCAATGTTGCTGTTAGTTTTTAGAGAGCTACTCTAAAATTAAATTTCAAAGAGTGATTTTTTCCCCCAGGTTCTTCTGCTACCAGAGGACGAAGCCAAACACGAGGTGAGATCTCCTATATATATAATGATACTGGGCCACAAACCCTTTGCCTTGTCCCAAACTATTCTTAAATATTTATTCCATTTGAAAAAGATAAATTGATATTTGGAATTGCAAGTTGCTGTTCAAGAAAATTTAAAGAAACTCTGTTGGGATTTTTCACAGAGAAATTCTCTAGAATTTATGCTGGAAATATGAACACTATAAAGAGACATTTTATCATGTATGGTGGATGTGTAAAAAAGCTAAAAAAAAAAGTTTGGATCTGCATACATGCACTAATTCAGAATATTTTAAAAACTAATGTACAATTGAAACCAATTTCTTTTGGGATTACAGATAGCTAGAAAAAAGTTATGGAACTTGTTTTTATATATGACAACTGTAGTATGATTATCATATTCTCAAAAGCAGGAATGTTCAACATTACCCACAACATAGTAAAGATGGTAGAATTTTCAAAGATAGCTCAATTGATTAATTCTTGATTAAAGAAAAGACAACATTTACATTTTTGGCAGACCAGGAGTCTCTTATAAACTTTTTATATGAAACAAAAAATATACTTATGACTTATAGAAAAAGTAAACTTTAAAATAAGAGGTATTTTTGTAATTGTATTTGCTGCCAAGGAAATTATAAAGCTTTTCTTTCTATTTTCTTTTTATCTTTTGACTCTGTATTAGGTTTTGTTTTTTATGTTTTTCAAAAAATTTAATAGCACATATTACAAAAAGAAAATTGAAAGACACTGAAATGTCCAACTTGGCATTCATAGGAAATTTATCTGTGAGTGTTCAGTTTTTTCTCCCTAGTTTGAGTGTACTGTGTTTATTGTTGCAGCATTGCTTTTTGCTTTTGATTACTTTGCCTAAATATAGTTCACTTATTACCGTATTTTTCCGGGTATAAGACTCTATTTTTTCCTGCAAGCACCCTGTTCAAAAATCAGGTGAACTGGCAGATCTGATCACTGATAAAAGAACTGGAAGACGGATGTTGACTTTTGAATCTTTACTGTAGAGTATGGCAACCAGCAATTACAAGGAATAGACAAGTAGCAAGAGGAAATTAAAAAGGAAGAAATCAGATACAACTAAATATAATGAATTAGATCATGTTCATCTATAGCTTTGTGGAATATCTTAAAATTCAACACTAAATACTGCAGCTTTAGGATATCAAATAACCAACACATCTCCTACTTTAAAATGAGCCTTTTGTTTCTGTTTGTCTTACACAGAGAGTGAAATCCGAGTGCGGTTGCAAAGTGCTTCTCCATCAACCAGGTGTAAGTGCTATAGCTGTTGTCTATATTCGTAATTTGAACAAAGGTAGAGTTTTTGGTAAACAATTCACAATTGTCATCAGTAATCTTTTTCTTCAACTACAATCCCCACTCAGTATGTCATATCATCAGAGTAACCAGTTGCTCAGAAATGGGAAATTGAAATAGGTAGCAAGAATAATTATAATGGCTACTGAATTATAGATGGCATGATCATGATAAGAAAGAAATACTAGTATTGAAAAAGGCAGTTAACACAGAATCAAGTTCTTTCCCACTTAATGTTCAAATTCAGACATCCATCAAAGCCTGTATCATTGGTTTCAGATCCATCTACTGACCAAAATATAAAACCTTGCACTTAGTGTTGAGATTAGTTGATTTGAGTAAGCAATTCATTGTACTTTTGGGTGCAGTTTATATCTGAATACAATTGATGTGGTTAAGTTCCCAGTATCTTTTTTCTCCTTCAGGGACAGAATTGGATGATGTTAAGCGACTCTTACGGGGAAGTCGATCGGCGAGTGCTAGCCCTACTCGTTCCCATTCAGGCACACTCCCTATTCCAAAGAAAGCTGTTGTTGAAACCAAAATGGTGACAGAAAGCTCCCAGTCAGGTACTTTGTGCTGAATATGATGAGGTAAAAGTCCATTGAGAAGCTTGAATTGATGGGGAAGCCACAGGTTTCTATTAAAACAATATGGAAGACGCTACAAATATATTCTTTAGATCATTGAAGAATAATAGAATAATAGAATAATAATATTGCAAGGGATGTTGGAAGCCTTCTAGTTCTACCTCCCCCTCCCCCCATCCAGCAAAAGTACTCTCTTGGTTATCTAAATTTTGCTTGAAAACCTCCAGGCATGGAGCACATATGATACTAAAAAGTAGGCTTTCTTGCTGCTTAATAGTTCTCACCATCAGGGAATTTCTTCTTATTTGAAGATTGGATCTCCCTCTGTAAAGCTTCCATTCTTTTGTTCTACCATTTGGAGCTATGGAGTTTAAATCCATAGGGTTTTTTTGTGTGCCTATTCTTTAAGTCCCCTTGATGGATTACTGCCTGACTCCAGAAGATGGTAGAGGACAGGAAGATCTGGAGGAACATTGTCCATGGGGTTGCGATGGGTCGGACACGACTTCGCAACTAACAACAACAACAACAACAAAATTCTTTAAGTATTGGAAGACTACTGTTATGCCCCCGCTTTAATCTTCTGTTCTTTAGGCTAAGCATACCCCTACCTATATCTCATTTACAAGCCATTACAAATATCTTCAGTGATCAGAGTAAAGATCAAGGCATTCTGCTACTAACGCAAATGACATAATGGTGTTTACTCACATTCTTTGTACAGAAGCTAATTAGTATAGTAACTTAAATATAGAGAATCCTTCCCTAAAACCTGAGGGAGGTAAGTTATTTCACAAGTACATACAGCCATGCTGCTTAACATCTTACTATTGATTCTCAGCATCAGTACCTGAAATAACTGTTTCTCTTTGCCAAATGGTGACACAAGCCAGTTCTGTTCATAGAGGAAGGGAAACCTAACCCATATCCTAGTGGTGTCTGATGAGTGAAGAGAATGTTTGCTAGAAGATGGAACATATAGCAACCTGCCTCAAATTAAGTAGTAATGATTAAAAATTCCTCACATAGAGATTTTACTTCCTTGCCTGGATTTCTGAGGAGGTGGTTAAACTAAATGCTTTTGAATGGCAGCCATACCCTCATCTTCAGAACCCACACTAGTTCTGCAATATAGGCACTAGAAAACTATGCACAATAATGCAAACTTGTTATCCTATCTGCTTTATATGAGAGGAATATAAAAAAATTTCTCTTATTATTATATACTATTAAAATCCAATCTGGGATAATGTTCTTTGATTTTCCTTCAGTTTCAGGGACTTATGACACAACAATCTTGAATGCTGCCCTCCCATCATACATGTGGTCCTCCACCCTGCCTGCAGGGTCATCTCTTGGCGGCTACCATAACAACATGACCCAAAGTTCATCTTTGATCAACACTGCAGCCCAATCTACTGGGTCAGGTATGCATTCATTCATTCAGGTATAAAAGTCTCTGCAATGCTGGGCTGCCAAATGAGGCCATTAATGGCCTGTCCTGGTATTTAGAAATGTTGTGTGTCTGGATGACAAGAAACAGAGTCAAGCTCAATCTTAATAAGACCAAATGGCTGTGGGTATTTTCCCCCCTCATCCTGGTAACATTTCATTACTAGACTTGGATGGGCTTGTACTTCCCCATTCAAGACTGGTGTGTAATCTGGGGTCTTTTGGGATTCACAACTTCTGCTCAAGGAACAGAGAGCAGCTATCTGTTATCTGTTCTACTATCTGGTAGGTAGGCCCTCTGGATGGTCACCTCCACCCTAATAACCTAACAAATGGACTATTGAAAAATATCCACATGAGGCTGTATTGAAGGCAACTCAAAAAGCAGAACTTGTCCAGAATGTGGTGTCATGAGTTGCAATATGATACCTTTATACCACATGCTGCACAAGTTGCCAGTTGACTTTTGCCTGAAATTAAAGATGCTGGTTACCACCTGTAAAGCCTTTCATATTATAGGGCCAGTTTTTACTTGATCAGCTATCTCTAATAATTACTTCCTGTCTAGTATGAATCAGCAGAATGGGTGTCTTCCAAGTCCCTTTAATTAACAAACTATCAGAATAGTATAATGAGAGCCTATCTTGAATTTCATGGATGCTGTTTGAAAGCTTTGATGAATTAGCTGCTCATTATTTTGATCAAAATAGAGCAGTCAGGAATTTGGAACATAAGGGAGGCTGACTGGAGATGTGTGTGAAAAAGGCTGTGATTTAAAGAAAAGGAACTGTACTCGGGAAAGATGGACCTGATGAGAATCTTCTTATCAAATGTTTTCCAGGCCGCCTTTAGGGGCTGTGTGTTTTTTAATGGAGACCCAATAAATCTAGTACTAGTGGATAAGATGTATGACTGTCACACATCTGAGGTGTAACACAGCCATTTTTTATTGTAGCTATTCAACCACCAGTACCAGAGCTTTGGGTTGTGGTTGGCTCATGCCTACGTTTTCAACACTTTTTATTTCTGTTACTTTCTCTTGCAGTGTTTGGAGTTCCAAACAACTTGGCCCCAACTTCATCCACTCTAAATGGTGGTCTTAGCAATTCTTCCACAGGTTTGTTTTCTCCATTCTTCCCTGTTTCAGAAAAAGGAAACATTCAAGCATCTGTTATTGCTCTGTAATCATATGTTCTGTGTTAATGGCACAAGAGAGGAGGCATATCCAAATACGTTTTCCCTGCTTACTTTAAATTAATGCCTCGGTAAATGTAGATGTTCATATTTGGTATATATATTTATACATTTAATAACCTATGAAAAAATCATGATAAAAATGTAAACAAAACAAATGTAAACAAAAACAAAGGTCAGCTATTAAATAACTAATATATATTCTCCATTAATCTTACTCCAATGATTGTATGAATTATCACTGCCAGAAATGTTGGCATAGCACTAAGAAAGCAATTTTTTTCCATCTGTAATCTTGGAATTTCAAAGATAATTTTCAGGATATTTCCTTATGATAAAAGTTGGTTCCAGCATGAGGGGGAAAAGGACAGTGAGTAAGCCTGCTAACCAGCTACAATTCCATTATTTGTACATGATTAATTCCATACCATCCATACAAAATGTTACTCACTTGGGCTATATATATATATATTAAATATGCTTTTATCTGACCCTCAGTTATTTTCTTTGCAGTATATGGTGTTCAAAACAACCTGGCTCCAAACACTCTTGGGGTCACCAGTGCTACAACCACAGCTTCCACAGGTAACAACACTTGATAAAAATACCTGGAATTCAAAGCATTTTGGCTAGCAGTCATTTGCTTTAGAAACAATGGAAGAATATTGGAAAATTATTTCTTATTGCTTATTTCAAAATACTCTAACTTGTGTGGAGCTCCATAATGTATCTCAGATAAATCTACTGTTTTGCTAGCTTGCATATCCACTAATTTCAGTGTTGTCCTAAATTATTCTTTATCTCAGTAAATCACTTGTAACTGGATAAAGAATACTTGGGTATGGGGACATCGATCAGAGATAAATAATACATTCTGAATATTAAAGCAAAACAGATTAAATCCTTGCAGTTGTGATTGGGGCAATCTTCCATGCGAAACCTTCAAACCTAGTGAATAAATGGCTACATTTGTGGTCTCCAAAGCCTCTATAGACCACAGCATTGAAATTCAGTGATAAACTATCATTTCAATCCCCACACTGAATTTTCAGTGATAAACAAAAGACACGTGGTTACATCATAAATATTAACTCACCTAAGAGTTCCCAGCCCTGTCCCGCAGCAGTAAAAGTATATACATCCCAGCCCATGTCCAAAAGCTGGGGAAATACATAGTTAGATAGTTTCCTTGGACTTCTGGAAATCTAGAATTTTGTCTTTATTCCCCATTCCTTTTCTTTTTCAGCAGCATATGGAACAAAGAAAAATGCAGTGCAAAGCTCTGGTGTGACTAGTACAGGTGTATCCACATCATCTACAACTGGTGAGTCTCCCCCTCTTTCACGTGAAACAGCCAAGAAGACTCTGCAGAACTGAGCAATGCCTCTTTCTGTGCTACCTGTTGAGTATACGAAGGGGAGAAGGACTTGTGCTTCTGCCTTACTGCCCTGCCTGCTATCCAGCAAATCAGCGCCCCGCCAGTTTCCTTTTCCTGGATGTCCCAAAGGTACTTTGCCAAAAGGCAACTGGCCTTTCTTGGTTTATTTTGCTGTTTCGCTTCTCATCCAAGAATTTTCTTCAGTTCTGAACTGAAAAAGAACTGAAGAAGCTTCTTGGATGAGTAGACAAATGTTTTCAAAGAAAAAAAACAACCCAAGAAAGTCCAATTGACTTCTAGCAAAACATCTTTGGGACAACCATGACCTGGTGATTGAGAATCTCCATAGACTTTCCCAGGATCGACTTTCAAATTTTTCTCTGCAATGCTGGTACTTGTGGGTTTTGATAAAATGTACATCTTGGTCTATTTCAAAAACAATGTTTTTCTCTACATTTAAATCTTCAGACTTTCTTATGTTAGAAAAGTTGCTGTTTTAGACAAGACCTCATCCAAATATGGAATAGGGCAGCAGAGGCCAACAAGGCATGGTGGGAAAGGGAGGATTTTGGTCAAATTTATTTATTTATTATTTGGATTTATATATCGCCCCACTCCCGAAGGACTCGGGGCGGTGTACAGGGCAATTAAAACACTATATCCAACACATAATATACAAAAATTAAAATAAATTAAACCAAGAAGCCCTAAACAATAAAACACGTTCTAAAATGTAAAATTTAAAATTTAAAATCTAAAATCCCAGTCCCTCAGTCCAGGCCGGCAAGTTCGAATAGCCAAGTCTTCAGGACGCGGCAGAAAGAGTGAAGGTCGGGAGCCATCCAGAGCTCAACAGGGAGCTGATTCCAGAGGGCAGGCGCGCCCACAGAGAATGCTCTCCCCCTGGGGCCGCCAGTCGACATTCCCTGACCGACAGCACCCTGAGGAGGCCCTCTCTGTGGGAGTGCACAGGACGATGGGAAGTTAACGCCGGCAAAAGGTACTCCCGTAAATAATCTGGACCCAAGCCATTTAGGGCTTTATAGGTCATCACCAGCACCTTGAATCTCACCCGGAAGACAACTGGAAGCCAATGCAGCTCACAGAGCAGAGGTGTTACATGGGAGTATCGGGAGACCCCCATCACAACTCACGCGGCCGCATTCTGCACCAGCTGGAGCCTCTGAGTGATATTCAAGGGCAGCCCCATGTAGAGAGCACTGCAGAAGTCTATCCGAGAGGTCACGAGCGCATGAGTGACTGTGCGTAGGGCATCTCGGTCCAAATAGGGATGGCCTATGCTTGATCTGAAGAAAAGGAGCATAGAAGAAAGTGTAAGGGAATGTATTTGCTTTCTGCTTCACTGTATTGTTGTAGGTACAAACCAGTACATGATACTAACAAATTTTCCAGCCTTCATAGTAAAGCAAGAACATCATAATAGCTCCCCCCGCCCCTTATGAAGGTTCTGATTCCTCTTAAACAGTAACTGGGGGAGAGGACTGACTCTAAATTTATCACTGATATGGTTTGGCTAGTGCAGAATCTAGAAAAGCCCAAATGGGATACCTGCTGGAAAACCTACCTTCTGATACTGTACATTTCTTAAGCTATCTCTGCTTTATATAGGTTTACATTAAATGTTAAACCTTAAAATAATCTACAGTATTTCGATTTGATTTATAATTTGAATAAGTACAGCCACAGAAATTTATCAACCATGTTTTTCCCCCCTTGATGTTATTTGAGAACTTAATGCTTTCATTACAACAACTCACAGTGCTGGGTTATCCCTACCTCTTTTTGAGATCACCTATTTAGTGGAGAAATTCACATATTTAACATAGGGAATTTACTCCACAAGACATGGGGACATCCACGTAATAGGATGGCTTTAACATGGGACTGGAGGATTAGTTGGATATAAAACCTGAAGATTCAAAATCTCTCAGAGTTTGGGTAGCTACTCTGCAAATACTTGGAGAGGTGGGGGGAGGGAACAGTAGAAGAAAAGGTATGTTTTACCTCTTTCTGGTCACTGTTGGGCCAATGTGAGAAACAAAATGCAAGATTAGGATAGGCTTTGGTCTGACCTATCAAGGCTTATGTTACCAACAAAATAAACTTACCAGGAGACACTTTCAATGAGATGTCCACTAGAGGAAGCTGCTGCCTTTAGAAAAAGGAAATAAAAGCAAAACATTGAAAAAGTTACTTTATTTTGCAGCAGAGTTTCTTTGATTGATACCATACTGCCTAATGGCAAGTCTATAAATTCTATGTTGGACAGTTTTCAGAGAAGCTTTCTATGCTCTCTTGCTGCATAAATCAAGCAGAAAGCTAGTTTCTGTTCTGATAGATTTCTCAGATCTGCATTACAAAGGGAAATGACTTCACCTATCAATATTAAAGGATCTCTTAAGCAAAGAACTAAGATTTGCAATACTTT
Source organism: Vipera ursinii (assembly GCF_947247035.1). Taxonomy (NCBI): domain Eukaryota; kingdom Metazoa; phylum Chordata; class Lepidosauria; order Squamata; family Viperidae; genus Vipera; species Vipera ursinii. Next base: position 48,551,213 of record NC_139518.1, on the reverse strand, counting down.
TACTACAGAAGATGTATCTAACTTGTGACATTCACTGCCTTATCACTATTGTTGATAAAAGATTTTCTTAAAGAACGCCATACCATATCTGCTTAGATATTTTGAATTATGTTGCCTGAAATTTGCAATATGCACACATACATAGATACATATGTGTTTCTTTTTCATCTTTTAAATCTGGGTTTCCATCTCCTTTTCGTGCTTTTTTTTCAACTATGTTCCTGTGCGTTTAATATAGAGATAGGCAGTCATGTGATGTCCCTGCTCTTGATTGGCACCAAGGCTACAGTGTTTGGGAACAAGATTATGAATAAGGATAGATTCTTATTTTTTCTGCGCTTTGTGGGAAATATTTTATGGGATTTTAAGTTTGTTAAGTTTACTTCCGTTATATTGTATGTTTCCTACTGGCCATGCAAGCATCGCAAAAAAGTGAGCTAAGTGTCATCGGCAGTTTTACTACTTTGATTACTATGCTTTCTCCAGAAGGCTTTATAAAATGTGTTTTTATTGCAACAAAATTGCTTAAAGCTCCAGAGTAACATCTGTATCCAAGTTGATATTTTAAATTAAATTATTCTGGAGAAAATCTATGAGATCACTAAGAGTCCACACCAACTTGATGACACATTATCAATCAGTCTTTTCAAGCGGTTTCATCAAAGTAGGATAGCTGCAATATCCAATCTGTATATGATTGTTTTCTTCTGTCTTTTCTGACACTCAGCTGCCACCTCTGCAAACTCTCAGAGTGACGACATCCTACGCAAAGACTGCAAATTTCTGCTCATAGAAAAAGATAATGTAACTCCCAAGAAAGAGATGGAACTGTTGATCATGTCCAAGGACAGCGGAAAAGTTTTTAGCGCATCAGGCACTGGCCTCAGTGGAGGTCAGTTTTCTACCCATTTTGGGGGCCACGTATTGATTTGATATCAGTTCAGAAACTACATGCTACTTATATAGGATCTGTTTTCCCCCAACCTTGTTTTATATCATCTGGCAATGTCAGGGAAAATGGCACAATTCCTTCCCATGTACAGTAAATATTTTCTAATTTTGTGTGATACACTGAATCACAAACAATAGCCACCATTCTTTTTCCAGTCAGTGTTTCTGAGCTATCTCTACATGTTGGAGAAAATAATCTGGTAAAGCTAAAAAGAAATGCATGTCACTTCAATTAAAAATAAATGTTCATAACAACAAGAAGACAGAGGAGAAAAGTAGAAAGTTGCAAAATATAATTATAAAAACATAAAAGCAAATACTAGTTTTTTGGTATAACTATAAAGGTAAAGATAAAGGTAAAGTTTCCCCTTGTCCAGTTATGTCTGACTCTAGGGGGTAATGCTCATCTCCATTTCTTAGCTGAAGAGCCAGCATTGTCCAAAGACACCTCTTTGTCATGTGGCCAGCATGACTATATGCCAAGGCACACAGAACACTGTTACCTTACCACCGAAGTGGTACCTAGTTACCTACTTGCATTTGCATGCTTTCGAATTGCTAGGTGGACAGGAGCTAGGGCAAGTAACGGAAGCTCACCCCATCACATAGCACTGGCGACTTGAAACTGGACAATTGGCTTTCCAGCTGACAAGTTCAGCATCTTTAACAGAATAGAATAGAATAGAATAGAATAGAATAGAATAGAATAGAATAGAATAGAATAGAATAGAATAGAATAGAATAGAATAGAATAGAATAGAGCTGGAAGGGACCTTGGAGGTCTTCTAGTCCAGCCCCCTACTCAAGCAGCAGAACCTATACCATCTCAGAAAAGTGACTGTCTATCTAGCCTCTTCTTAAAAATCTCCAGTGATGGAGCACCCACGATTTCTGGAGGCAAGCTGTTCCATTGGTTAATTGTCCTCACTGTCAGGAAGTTGCTCCTTAATTCCAGGTTGCTTCTCTTTTTGATCAGTTTCCAACTATTGTTTCTTGTCCTGCCTTCTGGTGCTTTGGTGAATAACGTGACCTGCTCTTCTTTGTGGCAGTCCCTCAAATACTGGAATACTGCTATCGTGTCCCTGTGTGGGGGTTCAGTAATGAGGGAGGATGTTGCCCCTGTATCTGCCAGCCACTCATATGTTTTTCCACCTATTGTGAGGGAGAGGAGGGGCTCTCCCTCCTGGCTATTCCTTAAGGGAACTGTGAGGCCGGTGAAAGTTGCCCTGTATTCTAGTGGCTCCTGGCTGAGTCAGGAGGAGTCATAATGGTCCTCAAACTGCACATGTCGAGGTGGTCTGGGGTGCCCAGTCTCACTTAAGGCAGCTGGTCCCCTTGGGATTGGAGCTCTGGGAGGGGGATATTGTTTCCTGGGTTCAGAGAAACTGGCCCTGCAATCTTTCCTCATGTGTCCCCTCCTCCCACATTTGAAGCATTGAGAGCACCTATTTCCTTGCTCCCCTGTTTGCTCACATTGGGTCCCCTTTCGATATACCTCACCTTTATGGTGAGGTAAATTACTGTAGCTTAATAGATTTAAGGGGAACAAAATAAATTTGACTAGGTTTTAGGTTGGTCAAGTGAGATGATTTTGAGTGGCAGTTGCTTTTTTCTGGCCAATGAGCACAAAATATTCGTAGATAAGAAGAAACATCAAACTTACTTAGATGGGGGAATGAGCAAGGAAATGCCAATCTTCCAGACAGGCAATCTTGTATGTTTGTGAAAGGATACTGGCTGGGATATGACTGGAAGAAGGAAGGAAGCGGAGCACTTCCCAAGAATCCACAGAAAATTTAATCTACTTAGCCTGAACTTCACTGTGACTAGTTTCTCGTGGGCTGAAAGCTCCAACGAATTTTTTAAAAAATCTGGTGTTATTGTGTACTGAACTGTTTGTAGGAATAAACCTTCAGGCTTATATCTCATATTACTGTATCACTCTAACCACTCTGCATATTTAATAGATAACAGCAACTGCATTCAGTCCTGCAGCTGCCACCTCATTACTTTTCAGACTGATCATAGCATACCACATGAGAACGACATGAGAATTGATGACCTTGTTTAATCAATATTGGATTAATACGATAGTGATATTAGTGAAATGAACTCATTAAGGCTCCAATTCACACCATATTCCAAGCAAGGATAGATATCTTTTTCAACCTGTGTATTAATTAGATTAGGGACGCGGTGGCTCAGTGGGTTAGGACGCTGAGCTTGTCGATCGGAAGGTCGGCAGTTTGGCGGGTCGAATCCCGAGTGCCGCGTAGCAGAGTGAGCGCCTGTTACTCGTCCCAGCTTCTGCCCACCTAGCAGTTCGAAAGCACGTAAAAATGCAAGTAGAAAAATAGGGACCGCTACGGTGGGAAGGTAACAGCGTTCCGTGCGCCTTTGGCGTCTAGTCATGCCGGCCACATGACCACGGAGACGTCCTCGGACAAGCGCTGGCTCTTCGGCTATGAAACGGAGATGAGCACCGGCCCCTAGAGTTGGAAACGACTAGCACGCATGTGCGGGGGAACCTTTACCTTTACCTTTTTATTAATTAGATTATAATCTTCTATCCTGCTGGATGGTTACAAAGTTTATGATATCCCATGGGGCTCAATTTATTAATATCCGTTCTACAAGGAGGTTTAGTGTTTAAATAGGTTCTGGGGGAGGGGATTTGATCCTTATGTAAAAATATTATTGGTAGCTTAATTTGGGGAGTACATAAGGATTTGGAAAGTGTTTAACAGATACTGTACACTTCTGTGAAGCTTCTTATTTTACTTTTAAAACCCCTCATCCTCCACAAACATGGAGAAAGGTCTAAAATTCTTGGGTCCAAAAATCAATAAGACTTAAAAGAAGCTTTCTGGTTGTTGTTGTTGTTGTTGTTAATTTGGAGATAAACTGGTATTAAGCCATTTCATGTTTATCCTAAATATGATTTATTTGGGCCCACTACAGGCTATTATTCAGAAGACACCTTACAAAAAGACAAACAGGCTATTGCTTCTTATGCTGGAGATTCCTATCTGAAATCAGAAACAAATGGTATGTCATTGATTCTCTATCTTGATTTGACTAATTAAAAGAAGAATAAAAATACAGCTCACACAAACATTGTATTTATTTTCATTTTATTTAATTAGTTTTTTATACCGCCCTATTCCCGAAGGACTCAGGGCGGTTTACAGGGCAACATATAGTTTAGTTTAGTTTAGTTTTATTTGATTTATATACCGCCCTTCTCCTTGGTAGGGACTCAGGGCGGTTCACAGGGCATATATAAAAAAGACAATACAAAAATTAAAAAAGATTAAACCCATGCCCAATTAAAACAATAATACAAATTTAAAAAACAATTAAAAACCCATAATCCCCCATCAGGCCAGACCAGCTATTTCAAACAGGTGGGTCTTCAGGCCCCGACGGAAAGTTCGGAGGTCTGATGCCATCCGGAGCTCCACCGGCAGTTGGTTCCATAATGCCGGAGCGCCCACAGAGAAGGCCCTCCCCCTGGGGGCCACCAGTCGGCATTCCCTGACTGGCGGCACCATGAGGAGGCCCTCTCTGTGGGAACGCACAGGGCGGAGGGGAGTCGATGCCGGCAGCAGGTGGTCCCTGAGGTATCCCGGACCCATGCCATGTAGGGACTTAAAGATCGTAACCAACACCTTGAACCTCACCCGAAAGACAACTGGTAACCAATGCAGCTCGCGGAGCAAAGGTGTAACATGGGAGTACCGGGAAACTCCCAAGACAACTCTCGCGGCCGCATTCTGTACCAGTTGGAGCCTCCGAGTGGTCTTCAAGGGAAGCCCCATGTAGAGAGCATTACAGTAGTCAAGGCGAGAGGTCACGAGCGCATGAGTGACCGTACACAGGGCATCCCGGTTCAGATAGGGCCGCAACTGGCGCACCAGGCGAACCTGGGCGAAAGCCCCCCTAGTCACGGCCACTATATGATCTTCCAGGGTAAGCCGTGAATCTAGGAGGACTCCCAACTTGCGAACCCTATCCACGGGGGGTAAGAGCTCACCCCCCATAGAAAGAGATGGAACATTTTGAATGTCCCGGGATGCCGGAATGCACAGCCACTCAGTCTTGTCAGGGTTGAGTTGAAGTCTGTTCCTCCCCATTCAGACCCGAACCGCCTCCAGGCAACGGGACATCACGGCGAGGGCATCACTGGGGTGGTTTGGGGTCGAAAAGAAAAGTTGGGTATCATCGGCATACTGATGATACCCAACTCCAAAACCACGAATGATCTCACCCAGCGGTTTCATATAGATGTTGAACAGGAGAGGCGAGAGAACCGACCCCTGAGGAACTCCACAAACGAGAGACCTAGGGGCCGATCTCTGCCCCCCTGCCAACACCGACTGCGAGCGTCCCAGGAGATAGGAGGAGAACCACTGAAAAACTGTGCCTCCCACTCCCAATCCCCTGAGACGCCGCAGCAAGATACCATGGTCGATGGTATCGAAAGCCGCTGAGAGGTCTAATAGGACTAGGACAGAGGAATATCCCCTATCCCGCGCCCTCCAGAGATCATTCACCAGAGCGACCAATGCCGTCTCCGTGCTGTACCCGGGCCTGAAACCCGATTGGTAGGGGTCCAGATAATCCGCTTCATCCAGGACCAGAGGGAGCTGATGCGCCACCACACTCTCAACAACCTTCGCAAGAAAGCGAAGGTTGGAGACTGGACGAAAGTTGTTCAAAACAGCTGGGTCCAGGGCAGGCTTCTTGAGGAGAGGTCTCACCACCGCCTCCTTCAAGACGGTGGGGAAATAACCCTCACTCAAAGAAGCAGATATAACCGCCTGGAGCCAGCCTCGTGTCCTCTCCCTAGCTGCATAAACCAGCCAGGAAGGGCACGGGTCCAACAAACATGTGGAGGAGCTCAGCCTCCCCATAATCCTGTCCACTTCATCAGGGGTCACAGAATCAAACTCTTCCCAGATAACATTGACAAGACCGCCCGTGTCCTGATCGCCTGACTCTGCCCAGCTGGAGTCCAAACCGGTCCGAATCCGAGCGATTTTATCCGACAGATGTTGACTAAATTCCTCGGCACGACCCTGCAAGGGATCCTCCCTCACCTCCTGATTAAGAAGTGAGCGAGTCACCCTAAACAAGGCGGCCGGGCGATTATCTGCGGACGCGATGAGGGTGGAGAAGTAATTACACCTCGCCACCCTCATCGCTGCGAGATAAGACCTAATATAGGTTCTTAACCGCAACCGGTCGGGTTCGGATCGGCTAGACCTCCAGCAGCTCTCTAGGCCCCGTTTCCGACGCTTCATCTCCCGGAGCTCCGCGGAAAACCATGGAGCTCGCTGGGATCTGCGCCGGGTCAGGGGCCGCAAGGGTACAACCCGGTCAAGTGCCTCAGTGGCTGCCCTTTCCCAGGCTTCCACTAAGGCATCAGCCGAGCTGTGAGCAGTGGAGGCAGGTGGGGACCCCAGCGCCGCTTGGAATCTATCAGGATCCATTAAGCGTCTGGGGCGGTACCATCTAATTGGCTCCGTACCCCCACGGCGGGGGGTGGCAAAACGGAAGACCAGCCGCAGGAGATGATGATCGGTCCATGACAGGGGCATAATAAATGGAGAGCCCCCACCTAGATCATCCAACCACCGTCTAGATAAAAAAATCAGGTCAAGGGTGTGGCCTCCCTCATGAGTTGGTTCTGAAATTACCTGCGTCAGGTCCATGGCCGCCATGGAAGCCATGAACTCCCGAGCTAGCTCAGATGAACCTCCCAGGGATGGTAGATTGAAGTCTCCCAAAACTATAAGTTTGGGAAACTCAACCACCAAACCCGAGAGGATATCGAGCAGCTCGGGCAGGGCTGCCGCTGTGCGACTAGGCGAAATGTACACCAGCAGCAAGCCCAACTGCGCCCCAGGACCAAATCTCATAAAGAGAGACTCACACCCGACTATCTGAGGAACGGTGGTCTCCCGCGGACATAAGGTCTCCCTAATGGTAACCGCCACTCCCCCACCCCTACCTTGAGCTCGTGGCCGGTGTAGCACCCGGAAGCCTGGTGGGCAGAGGTCAACCAAAGGGACCCCACCCTCTGGGCCCAACCAAGTCTCCGTGATGCAAGCCAGGTCCGCATGCTCACCCTCAACTAAATCCCTAACGAGGGGAGCTTTATTAACCACGGACCTGGCATTCAGGTACACCAGCCGGAGCTCAGGAGGCTGCACATCCTCTCTCCCGGCACCTCGGGGAAGAACCAGAGGGTCGGAGCGCCTCACCGCTTTATATTGTCTTTTATAAAAGACAATATAAAATTAAGATAAAATAGAATTAAAATGAATTAAATTAATTATAGCCCAAACAATTAAAACAATGTTTAAAAAAGCTTAAAACCCCTTCAGTCCAGGCCTGATAGATCGAAAAGCCAGGTTTTCAGGTCCCGGCGAAACGAACGCAGATCAGGCTAATTAAAACAATGGTTTTTCTAGTGACAAGGCTGTGAAAGCTGGGCAAAGAGAAAGAGTGAGAAACAAATAGATACCATGAAAATTATGAATTTGGATGTCATGGTTCTGACAGACAGAGACAAACAAAGCAGAACTCCAAGGCTCATTTGTAAAGTTGGAGATATTTGCTAGGGTTAACATGAACTATAAAAAGAATCAGAACCCAACTATTTCTTTGAAGTGATAATCAGAACACAAAAACTAGTATACTTTGGTCATGTGATGCTAATGGATGATGAACTAGAAAAACAATTATTCTTGACAAAGTTGAAGATAACGGAAGAAGGGAAAGAGAATAATAAAGTAGATGAGCAACTTCTAAGAGATCACTGAAACATCAATGGAAAAGTTATCAACAAGGGGAGGTCAGGTTGGTGAGCATTTGTCCATACAATTCACCAGAAGTCCACATGACTATCACCAGATAAGCACCAAGAATTCCTGGTCAACTATTTGATATAGTAAAAAAGGCTTATCTGCATTCGCTCATCTATACTCCTGAACATCAGGCAGAAAAATATCATGCATATGAAACTATTAGGATATAGGAAATTAGTTTCCTATCTGTGCAGTCTTTCTATTCCATTTTTTTGGGGTGGTGGTGGTTGAAAAACAAATCTTAGTTTATAATTACAGTGTGGTTTGCAGTAATTCTTCAAAGTCATGTCCCTGTTCTCTGACCACTGAAGCCACACTGTAGTATTGTCTCACATTCATATTACTACAGTGGATTAAACTGTTTATAACAAACAACAGCTCTGTGCAGGAAGAGTTACCCTTATGTTCTTTTTGTTGTTACAGGTGGGCTTAAATCTGTTTCCACAAAAGACAAAACCACTGTTGCAGGTGAACACCCATACAGCATTCATTAGTTCTTGGTTTATATAGTGCAGAAACCATTGGCGGTTAATAATAGATTCAAACAGTTTTTTGGAAAAAATATTTATTTAAAATTGGAGGCCATTCAATGTGGTGGGTATTGTTTTTGCAGACAAATGCTAACACACTTTTTTATGTGAACCTGAATACCACACATGCAGGATTTAGAAAACCCAAAGCACATTTACTTTATTCTGTGCTAATTAAATTAAATAATAAAATAAATGACTTTTAGGACTATTCTATTCTTTGGGGGATTATAACTGTACAATTGTAATCTTCCAGGGAGATTTTCTGACTGGACCTGGTTGTGTTGAACAACTGTGACACAACAGGCTATTTTTCATTTGATGTCTATATCTGAAGCTCAAAATATCCAGATGTCTCATAGTTGAACTGTTGTTAAACTTAAAAGAAAAAAACACTTTTGAGAGTGTAATATGTACCAAAGCTGCATCAGTAATGGAATGTTACTTCATGCTACAAAAATAATTACAAAGATTTCTTTAAAGAATTTTTAGAAACTAAAATCAATAATATAAACCTATGTATGGTTTATCTCTGTGTATATTTATATGTATTTGCATATGTGTGTGTATCTCGGTGTGTCTGGGTATCTGTATGTGTCTCTGTGTCTCTGTGTCTCTCTCTGTGTGTGTATTTGCTGTTTGTACTAATTAAAGCCCAATGTTTCTCAAAAACTGAAGACTAGTTCTCGGTGTGGGTTCTTTATGAAGTGAATATTAATTTAATGCTAATTGTTGTAATAATGGATTTAGCATTCTGAATAAGACTCAAAGATATCTAGATTTTTATCATCGCCCCCTCCCCCCACCAACTGTCGGCTTTTGCAGTGACTAACTTGTTTTTATTATCCTTCTCTGTAGATGGCCGAGGTGATAATGGATGTGGAGGGGCCGGGGGCTGTCCAGCCTGGTGCCCCTGTAGCTCATGTTGCAACTGGTGGATGTGGCTCCTTGGATTGCTACTGGCCTGGCTGCTCCTTCTTGGTCTCCTTTTTGGACTTATTGCTTTGGGTAAGATATTATCATTGAATGCAAAAAGTTCAAGATCTCTTCAAATGGTCGATCCCCCAAAATAAGTGTATATCATATTAAGTCATAGTTTATTTTAACCATATTTTATTGAGCATACTATAATGGCCTGGATTACACATAATATTAAGATCCATGATTGTACTGTGTACGACAGTGGCTGTGTTTATGCAGCATGCTAAGCCAAAACCAGAGCAAAGCAAACTCAGCATGACTTTGTGTAATGTGTGAACTAGATTTCTATGATTCTGAACAAAAACAATTGTTTCCATTTTTGAAAGAGGCTCACTAAAAGAACTGTCTTGAAATTTCTTCAGTTCATAGTTATTTTCTATGCAGTAATTATTTCTTGAAAAGCACGCATGAAACTACAAAGTCTAAGGACAGCTGAATTCTTTATTTTACTTCAAACTTTCAGCGGAGGAAGTACGGAAGCTGAAATCCCGAGTGGAGAGCCTTGAATCACCAATTGAGTATCGGCAAGCAATTGGCACTTACTCAGAAAAGTTAATCAGCCAGGGAGGCACACTCAGCAATATGAATGCACATGAACTGCAGAATTATCTGAGAACACTGATAAGTATGGAGATGAAGCAAGGTGAGAAACATACAAAAATCAAATTGGTTAGGAGATGAAATGATGTATTTGCCAGAAAATTACTGAACTGTTTAGCTATTAGTTATCTTTTCTAAGAATTATGTGATGAGGATGACTGGATCAATTTGGATTACATAAGTTTTGAGGTCAGTCTCCCTCAGGACACTGTTATGTTACAATTTTGTATCACTTTGAAAGCAGCTCTGATATCTGGGGCCTTATAACATTTAGAGCTACCATATCTTTGCTGTACAAATCCGGAAGACCATTTTGTTATTGCCATTTGTTATTGTTTTTGTTCTGTGCTTCTAACTCCAACTCACATAACCTCCTTAGCCTGCTCCAAGAATGATCCCGTTTGCAAAGGACATGTCCACATGCCACTACCATTCCATAGCCCAGGCAATCTGAGGATGGTTTTAGGTGCTCCACTGTAAAGGTTTTCCATCTTGTCCCACCTCCAAATGCTGCACATGCAGGCAATCTTGATGCTAATGGAGCAGGTAGCCCTGTGGCTCCAGTTAGTTTCACGTAGGTCGATTTCCATCCATCCAGTTCTTGACAGATTCTTCTGGCCTTCAAACCTCTTTCAGGATGAAGAGGAATAGAATTCAGTTCCACAGCCACTTTTTAAAATTAAATCAATTTATGTGATTGTACATCTCACAGATGCATCTCTGGGTGATAAAGACATTAAAAACCAATTCAAAAAACAGTATCAGCAAAACATAAAAATCCTGTAATGGTTAAGAACAAACAATAAATACTAAATAGCACACAATGACATCTTATTTCATGGATCATTTAACCTCCTGACCCCGTGTACTGGAGCACATCTAGGTCTTCGGTGCTTTGTAAAAGGTCAGCAGGGTCTTTTTTAATGGGTTCATCAACCAGACAACTGGTCAGCTGCCAAGCATTAGTTTTGATTAGTCTGTCCCAAATTAACACTGGTAATTGGAAATATAGTTGAAAGGACTTGCATCTTGTATTTCTGTAGCCTGCTTCCTTTCAGGGTGCCATATCCGCTTATGCCATTTTAAGAATGGTTTCTTAAACATTTTGGAGAAAGTCATGCTGGATAGTGCTATACTAAGTGAGTAATACGTAATGTTAGAGGGCTAGCAATGGCTTCTAAGCAGATTTTACATAACGTGCTTTCTAAGCCACACATATTCCATTCAGTTATACTGCCATTATCAGTAGTAAAGCAGAAATAGTTTTGCGTGCTTTGTACAAGCATTTGACTGTCATTCCATATTCCTTTGTAGGTCAGCTCCGAGGAGAACCAGGACCAAAAGGTAGCAATTTGCTAGATTTGTTTTAATATTTGTTTTAATATTTGAATAAGAATCTCTTTTACTGTTGATTTGTATTCTATACAGAAAGGGGGCTTTAAGTACTGTCTTTGGTATTAAAAAATTATTAGGATTCTATGGAAAGATACATAATAGTGAGACACATTTGAATTTCTACTTTGGGCATGCATTTTATTTAAAATTAAGTGAATCCTTAGAATTTGTATTTTTTCCAATGAAATATATGGAGCAGTGTCTCGGAAAATAAACCACCTGAGGCTAACTGATACAGAGCCAACAATATTTCTGCCTTTCATGAGCTTCTCAAATATATTCTAAGTGTGGTAGGAATTAGAGAAAGGTAAGCAAAATAAGGGAAGTCTGATATAATCTGTCTATAACATGTTTGCTTTTCTCCCATATTCTTTCCTAGGGGATATTGGACCAAAAGGTGAGTTCAAAATTTTCCAGTAGCTTTGCCCTGTAAAAGCAATGTAGACATAGCTTTTCATTATGCACATATATATGGCGAGATTAGGAAAATATAGTTAGCCACATATTCCTAAAAATCAGCAATGTAAAACTTGACTTATCCAACAATTGATACTGAATAATAGTTAGTAAAAAAGAAAAGTTGAGCAAAGTGCCTGTCAGACCAAACAGTGTGGATTTTATATGAAGAGTTTAACACTGTAGTTTGAAAAATCTAGGTGAAAAAGACATTTACATTTTTTTAAAGACGGCTCAAAATTAGATGACTAAGCAGGAACATTCCGGGGAAAAACATTATTCATTTGATCTTCATTTGATCTATCAAAAGCCTTGAAACTATGTATCTGTTGAATAGTGCAGGCACAGAGTTAATCCAAGTTTATCATTTCTATTGTGTGTCAAATCTCCTTTGCCTTCTGCACTAAGCAAATGTTACTGACATAATGTGGAACTTGAAAGATCAGAAAATTGCTATTGGCAAATTATGTTACTACTTCATCACTTTTTGTTTATTTCTATAGGAGACCAAGGACATCCTGGTCCAGCAGGTAGGTAGAACATTGAAACAATAGCCCAATTTCTTGTAGCCATCTTCTTGAGATGCACCAGTAAGTAGTGTCAGGGTCAGTGGTGTTGCTACGTTGACATTACCCAAGAATTCAATACTTCATTCTTTATTTAAAGATAAAAGTAGCTAACTGGTCAGTTGTCCCTGAGTTCCCTCTCGATAAAAAAGCGGTATTTGAATTACTAAAAAGTCACATTCTGGTCTTACAGGACACTTTTTATTTCCATAATTATACCTCCTGAAATCAAGCAAACTAAGAAGCTTTCTTAGGTTCTGGAATCCAAATGCAACAGCAAACTAACAGATTGGAACAGTGCCTTTTCTGGCATCGAAATTACTACAATCTATTTTTAAAATGTTGCTTGAAAGTGTTCTTTTAAAATTTCTACAGATAATATGGATTTTAAAGGCCAGAAATGAAATATTGAAAACTGTGATTGTCTTAAAATAGCAGTGCCAATGTTAGGAATAGTTGTGCATTGTAAGAAATCAATACAACATCCAGTACAAGGATTTATAAATTATTTTTAAGCTAGTCAGAGTCATTCAAAGGATTATTCCTCTTGTGATTCATTTGATTCTTAGGGAAAAAATAAAAAAATAAGTTTAAGTTTAAGTTAAACTTTAACTTAAAATTGACTTAAATAATATATATGTAATTTAAGTTTTTTTCTTATGATTCTTTGTAGCTGAGCATAAATAATGATACAGACCGTTTTGTGAACATGCATTTCCTCTCTAATAGGTATTCCAGGCTTAATAGGTCACCCTGGGCCAGAAGGACCAAGGGGACTGAAAGGCAGCATGGGTAAGCAAAAGACTTATGTATTCTGGATTTTCACCATTTTGTCATTATAATATATATACCGTAATTCTCTGTAACAACAATTATAGTCCAGGAGAAGAAGTACTGGGTAAAACATAACTGTGATGTACCTACATTCTGAATAATTGATTTTTTAATAGGTGAAACTGGCCTGGAAGGCCCCATAGGACCAAGAGGGCGAGATGGACCTCCAGGCCTCCGTGGGGAACCTGGTCCTTCTGGATTTGGAGAGAAAGGTGACAAAGGTATGGTTTTTTTTCCTGCTTCCACAAATAACTAGAAAGTATTATTTGGAAGGTTTTTCAAGATTCTGAACATATTATAGCTGTGACTTTCATAAGTTCTATTTTCAGAAATGCTTAATTCTAGCTGTCCATGATGCCTGTTGAGAGGTCTGTCTGCACTGCAGAAGACTTTGAGAAATGTTTAATCCTTCTTCTTGGAGAGGCTCAGTTACAGTTCCAAAGCTCCTGTTACAGGGAGCCCCTTCAATGCTATTTTGCTATTCATTAGTGAAGCCCTTTCTTTGCATGGGCAGCTGTGCTTCCATTTATTTTTTTTCCTATGCTTTCCCTTTATCTTAAGGTAAACATATAATAATAGCACTTAGACTTATTTACCACTTCACAGTGTTTTACAGCCCTCTCTAAGCAATTTACAGAGTCAGCATATTGCCCCCAACAATTTGAGTCCTCATTGTACTGACCTTGAAAGTATGGAAAGCTGAGCCAACCTGGAGCCAGTGAGACTCGAACTGCTGAACTGCTGGCAGTTGGCAGACAGCAGAATTAGCCTGCAAAACTGCATTCTAACCACTGTGCAACCACAGCTCTCTGTAGCAAACAAGTGGCAAGCACTGCAAACAAGTGGCAAGCACTGCAAACAAGTGGCAAGCACTGCAGGTGCCCACCATTTAAGTTCACCACAGATGCTCTTCTATTTCTGGTGGACAGATTCAGACAGAGAAAGACCGTAAGAGGAGATTTAAATGACTAACAACACTTGATCCAAAAGATATATTACCCCCTCTGCATTACAAACAGTACAAAGTTGCCTCATTTGGAAATGAGAGATAAATGAGAGGGCAGTGGGATTTCTAGTTATCTTGGATATTTGTAAAAGTCTGAGGTTTTTGAACCTCTGGCTGCAGACTTTCTTAGACACTTGTTGCATATTTATGTGCGTAGAGAAAGACAATTCATTGCAGCCAAATTACTTTTGAGCAATAGCTTGCCTACTCCTACTTATATGTACAGGAATTCCAGATTGGTTTTCAAGGAGTATAATCCCAGTTCACGTCTTTGGAGCATACAAATGATCCATCCTTAGTTTTAGCACTCTCCAAAACAAAATAAAAAGCTAGAGTCATTGCTTTTACCACAAAGGCTACAAAAACCGTATTATCTGTCAAAGTGATATAAAAATCACAAGGGCTGAATCTCTCGCCCAAAAAGAGATGAAACTGAGGTTTGTTTTCTATATTATGTAGCCTATTGTTCTTTATATATTCATTAATCAGAAATGCAAGCAGGGCTGGAAATAAAAACGGTATTCTAGTCACATACTAAGTAAATTGGTTGCCAACCCTTCATCATTTCCAATGAGTAAGGAGATACAATAAAAGAAAGCCATCTGGTACTTTGTTTTGTAGCAAGCAAACAATGCCTTATCTGTCCACAGCATTTTTGTTACTTTCAAATGCGTCCCTGCACTTGGCATTGAGAGTTAAGGAAATGTAAGACAGAATTGAAAAATAACACTCAGAAGCTATTTCTGCGCCTTGGGTTCCTGTAACTGACCACTTTTAAGTGGTGTCCCCTGAGTGCTTGTTATAATAACTGTGTCCTATAAAGGTTCCTGAAAGGAAACAACATTCCTTTTAGGGAATGGAGAAGAGAAGCATCTTCCCAGTATTGCAACATATATGAACAATGTATTATTGTTATAAATAACAGTCATGGATTTTCATGCTACAGGATTCAAAGAAAGCAAACTTCACCAAGTGACCTAATGCATTTATTATGTAGGTTCTGCCGGGGAACCAGGTGTCCAAGGTCCACCAGGTGTCCCAGGTTCCAAAGGTAAGTGTAAATCTGATGCAAAAATCTAGTAAAAATAAAAAGGTAAGAATTAGAAAATGTTTCCTTCAAAGATCATATTCCTTCCACTTCAACATGTTGAGTGTTAGCAATAATTAGAATTCGTGCCAGAATCAAAAGTGGATCAGGCTGAACCTTCCTTCTCTTTCTAGCTTACTTATTCCTTATGTGTCCATCTTTTTCTCTTATGATACAGTTCCCCCCTTTTTTTCTTTGATCAAAAGGCTACCAAAGAAGAAATAACTCTGCCTTCCTAGAAATATGAACTTTTCTAATTGTAAAACCCAACCTGAAATTAGGGCCACAGTTTATTGGACTTTGGGGATCCAGGTATGCAGAGCCTCTTTCTGTTAAGATATCCCAGAGGAACATAATTGGATTTACTCAGCACATTTGAACCTTTTTAGGACTGAAAGTCCTGGCAGAGAATATTAATTTGAATACTACCAACTACCACTACCAGGCACAACACTTTATTCTCAGTACATCTAATGTCAACTTAGGTTTCTTCTCCATTGTTTTTCCCCCCATTAAAAACAATAGCCCATAGTATCCCTTGTAAAATATATGTTTTCAGTCTGAACCTATTGTTGCCTTCTTGATGCCACGCTTTGGGGGCAGCTAAGAAATATAGCCCATCAGGAAAGCACCCAAGTATTGCATAGCATAATGTGCAGCAAATCAAGATATTACATCTAGGCACCATCCAGTTGGCTACAAGTAATTAAATATGTACAAACATAATGAAATGAAATTGAAAGCTCCATGTTACTTATTTCCTGGTCTTCAGTTCTCAGTTATCTCTTGCCCAACCTTCTTAATTATTCTTGCTCTTTCTTTAGGTCCTCCAGGAATTCAAGGATTTAGAGGTGAAGCAGGTATCCCGGGAGCTAAAGGTATAACTCAAAAACCATACTTGTCTGTTTAAGGAGTGGGATCCAAAAACATATACTGTACTACCACCATGTGTTGGGCATGTATAACATAGTATTGAACATAGGCATAGAGAGGAAGCCATAAAGATGTCATTAGGATCATGTTGTCATCAGGAGAATAATGTAAATTGTATCAGTTTGGACACAAATGATATACTGTATAGTGTTAAAGTGCATCATTTGCACAATGATACAAGAACATACATGGCTTTCTATTGTTGAACCCTCACCCAAAGGAGGCCTTGGGCATTGATGTGATAACACAATATTAAAAATAAACAATGAAATTAAGATTTCAATAGATGAAAATAATTTTTCTTAAAGAATTTGATTTGTGCTATACACACGGATGGAGCAATTTTAAAAAAGGTAGTGCCTAATACTGAGTTCCAAATCTGGTGTTCTTTATTCGCTGCTGTATATGTGTATATCTGTGTGCATTATTCTGCTCCTTAGTTCCAAAATGGATTATATCAATAAAAAAAGGATTTTCATATCTAAAGATTTAGAGTATAAAAATGCACATTACAAAAGGCAGAGCCATAAGGAAGGAAGCAAGCAAGCAAACACAAATGTCAGAAGATTGCAAGAAGTCACATGACCCCAGGACTCTGCAACCATCATAAATGCATGCCAATTGCCAAGTGTTTGAATTTTGACCATGTGACCCTGGGGATACTGCAACAGTGATAAGTGGGGGAAATGGTCATACGTTTTCAGTGCTGTTGTAATTTCAAATGGTTATTAAACAAATGGTGGTAAACTGAGGACTACCTAGATGTATAATCTATAAATTAGAAGGAAGTAATGTGCCCAATTCACCCAACAGTAGGCTTTCTTTACTCTTCATTTCAGCCCACTATAGCTGAGGAATGTTACCACCAGCATTGTTCTGCTTTAAATCCTTTTTTCCCCTCTATTGTTTAGGTGAAAAGGGAGCCATGGGAATACCTGGACCCAAAGGTAGCTATGCTTTTACATCTAATTCTAACAAAATGAAATTCAGGGGTGATAAAAGTAAAGTTCCACAACTATGCAAGAAAAACCAAATGCACAGGTATAGAATAGGTAGTACCTGGCTCAACAGTAGTAACTGTAAATAGGATCTTAGAGTGCTAGTGGGATAATCACTTATATACGAGCCAGCACTATCCTACAGCTGTCAAAAAAGTCAGTGCAGTCCTAAGCTGCATTAATAGAGGAATATAATCAAGATCATGTAAAGTGTTAATACCACTTTATAAAGCCTCAGTAAGACTGCACTTGGAATATTGCATCCAATTTTGGTTGCCATGATATAAAAAAGATGTTGAGATTCTGGAAAGAGTGAAGAAAAGAGTAACAAGGATGATTGGTCTGGAGGCTAAAACATAGGAGGAACATTTGCAGGAATTGGGTATATCCAGTCTAATGAAAAGAAGAACTAAGGATAACATGATAGCAGTATTTCAAGGGGCAGCCACAAAGAAGAGGTCAACCTATTTTCCAAAGCACCAGAAGGCAAGACAAGAAGCAATAGATGGATAGAAGAAATCAAGGAAAGAAGAAATCTAGAACTAGGGAGAACATTCCTGACAGTGAGAACAATTAACCAGTGGAACAGCTTGCCTTCAGAAGTTGTGGCGCTCCATCACTGAAGGGTTTTAAGAAGAGATTGGTCTACCATTTGTTTGAAATGGCAGTGTTTCCTGCTTAAGCAAGAGATTGGACTAGAAGATCTCAAACTCTCTTCCAACTCTGTTATTCTGTATTCTGTTATAATTATCTTTTATTTATTTCCCTCCACCAACCTGGAACTTACCAAATGTGTCTTTTCATTCTTGACCATGATGGGGATTATAATACAGATTAATTTAGTTTCATTTTATTTCCATGTGTGTTTTAGGTGATCCAGGAGAGAGAGGACCCCGTGGTCTTACAGGTATATATATGACATTATCAAAGATTTTGAAACTGTCACCTGAGTATTTACTTTTGTCCAGAGATAAGCATTCAGATTAATCAAAGGATTTGTATGAAGATTGTTGGTCTCCTGGCACTCCATTTACTTGATGAAATGCAATAGACTATCTGCTGCTTCCAGTGAGAGGACTGAAAATTGCTGTACATTCATTTTTAGCAGCAAAAAGGAAATGCTTATCAATGTGTATATAAATAGGAGTGTGAAAAGTGTGGGCACAAATGTGTGTGGAGAAAGATGCATATCTGCATATGTTTACCTATCGGTGTTCATTATGTACCAAGTACATCATTCAAAAGCCCGAGTCAAAGCTGAATGTAATTCTGGGGGACTAAAGGTTATCCCATTTTAAGTTACATATATATGTGTTCGATTTCCAGGTGAACCAGGATCCAGAGGACTGCCTGGGCCAACAGGTGAAGCAGGACCTAAAGGATCAGCAGGTGACAGGCAATATTCCATTACGACACTTCTAGAAAATCTATTTCAAATTAATTACTTAGCCTGTAGGACTCTTGAAACGTACATCCTAGAATTAAAGATACTTTGATAAGGAAAATTTAAGACTCATTAAAAGAAAGCAGGAATGGATTTAAAAATAGAGTGCTGTATAAATATCCTTTGCAGTTTAGGTGTGCCTGTGGTATATAATCTGTGTGTACAGTACATGCAAATATGCAAAAAGTTAGATCAATTTGAGTCCTGGTGATTTGATCCACATGTAGCGTAGTGATGAGTGGAAATAAATAAATATATATTATTTGTTACCTTTTTTCTACTTCCAAGATTACATTAGTTGCAGTAGTGAGATGCGAGGCTGTATTATAGTTTTTGTAAAAGTTCAGCCAAGAGTGTGTGTGAAAGTTCAGACTAAACAATTTTATTACATTAAAAACAGTATGTTATGAATTAATCAAACATATTGAACCCGGTGAGGATTTTAGCAGCATCTGAAAGGTCTTTATATTTCTATAGGTCCACCTGGCCCAGATGGACATCAAGGTCCCAGAGGTAAATAACTATTATATTTCCACTTACAAAAGAAAAGAACATGATAAGCATAGCTTTTTAACTGTGAGGATCAATTTTACTAGCTTTTATTGCCATCTTTTACATATTCACTGCATGTCACAGCATCAAATGTTTCAAATGAAACCTATCATTTAATTATCCTGGGGGCAAAAGAGATATACAAACTATCTCCCTTTCTATCATTTTGTTCCTATCTCCACTTCCAAACCCCACCTACAACCTATGGTAATAGTGTATCTCAAGTCAGGTGGTCATCACAGAATATCATTCTTCTGGAATGAGAGCTACAGGACAATCACCATTTAGTGAATACCATGCTGGGGAAGTTTTTTGCATACTATGTTGTGTCAGATATAAGGGACTTCTGCCAAAGCACATAATTATTATGACACACACAGAAACACACAGAGACACACAGAAACACAGACAGACACATAGACACACACAGATACACAGACACACACACATATATCTTTAGTTGTAATCAGTTCCATTTTTATGAATGGCCATAATTTTCAAGAATATGAATCTTATATCTTGATTAACTTGTAGGGGAACAAGGACTTATGGGTATTTCAGGTGCACGAGGACCACCAGGACCTGCTGGAGATGCTGGGCAGCCAGGTAATACAAAATCAAAAATATTAGCAGCAAAGGAAATTTATTTCTCTATCTGGAGATTATGTCTCCCTGCCTGTGGAGTCTTCTGGAGTAAGAGTCAGACTGGGGTTTGGGCAACCACTGTGAGAATGTTAAAAATGGTATATATTTATTTATTCAACTTGTATTAATACAAACAATTGACTCTGGGCAGTATAAACATTGAAAATGGAAAAAAATGTTAAAATGTGGTTGTGATTTGCTTATGGAATAGCTGTGTGAGTTGTTAACATGTGTATGAAGTCTGGGTCAATGCTTGATGACTGGTGGAATGCCATTGTGGTTCCTTTCTCTGAAGGGAATCATAACAACAATAACAAGAACAAAACAAACCCACTTGTTTCTTCTGACTGGGAAGGTGTTTAGAGGATTCTGTTTGAAGAGGTACAAGAGATGACAATGAGAAAAATTTGAGTATGCAATATGTGATCTGTTACAAATGGTAAATATTGGTCCAAAGGAGCGGAAAAAAAATGATGTTGTCTAATTGAGAATTGGATGTCACGAGAAACAAAAAATGCACTAGCAATGGATTACTTAAGAAGAATATGTGATAAAGCAAAAAAGATAATAATAAATGGGTGACGAATTAATATAGATTGAATATAAAAGGGGGGAATCAGTACCAAAGAGGTATGTAGACATGTTTCAGTCATATACAGAAGATCAAAGTGCAAAACAAATTAATGAAAGGGGAATAAAAGGACTGAGAAGATGGGGAAGATCAAGAAATCATGATTAGTTGTAGTTGACGAGTTCCCAAAAAGAAATGGATGAATTTGAGGACTTCTCCTTCGCAAGGAAAGTTTAGACACTGACTAAGCCTAGCCAGTGGAGAATCCAGTCTCCAGAGTTTTGGGGAGCCCTTGTAAAGGCATACCTTATAAATGCTGAAAAGGATTGTCTTGATATCAGAAGGGAGAGAAAAGGTTGCCACTGAATCAAGTGAAAAAGAATTCACTCCTTCAGCAAAGATTTCTCTTGTTAAACTTTCACAATCAAAATTGTTTGATTATTATTCTGTATCTACTAATTTGCTTTCCTTCAAACTTCATACAATGTCACTGTTTCCTTAGGACTCACAGGACCACAAGGCCCACCAGGTAAGATACTGGGAGGGAAACAAATGCTTAATGAATAAATATGTAGATTAAAACGTTTATCTTGATGGGACAGTAACAAACAATTGGCAGAATTCCTACACTGAACAAAACTGAACCAAACCATAATTTGCTTAACCACAATGTATTGATTAAATCGTACATATAATCCATAAACATTATATTTCTTTACGAACTCAAGTTGGAGAGCAATAATGTAATGAGAAATGGGATAGTCCTTTTTTAATTTGAACAGATTATTTATTTCTTTAAACTGGAACCGGAATGGCTTTTTCTTCAATGTAATTTCTGAGATGGTAGCAATGGAATTTTGCATTCCAATTTTATACACGTTTGCTTAAATGTAAGCCACATTTAGTGCTAAGACCTATTCCTAGAAAGTAAGCATTTACCTCCATTTAGATGCATAGTAATTCTTACCTGTGCATTAGTCATTTTCAACATAGTAGATAATGAAACAACATGAAATGATGCCTACATGCGTATCTCCAGATTCTGGAAATCCCTGAAATGAATGGACATATATGTGCTAGGTTTTTTTCTGCCAAATGATGAATTCCAAATTGATAAAAAAAAACCAGGCTGTATTCATCCACCTTTGGAGACCCAAGGGGATCTTACAGATGCAAACAAAAAGCTAAGAAGCAAAGTCTTCATAGCATGGAAATGCTACCGCATACCAATTAAACAATGGTATAGAATATTATTCATTCCATATGGTCTTTCCTCAGGTCTGACAGGAGCTCCAGGCCGACCTGGATCTAAAGGTAAGTCTTTCAACATTGGCTATAAAAATGCCTTTGTTCTCCTCATCAGGACAGGGCAGTGTTATCACGGTATGCTAGAGCAATAGTCTAACTTCTTCCCTGTACTCCAGAGGCCCATACAGCTCTGTTACTGGGCTGCAAAAAAGCTGAGACCTCTGTATTTATTCCTGATCATCAAGAGATTCTGTCTGACTCCTTTTTCTCCTAAAACAAGACTATAAAGCTGGAATGTTTCAGTCTTTTTCCAACCAAGTCCTACAGTCCAAAAACAGGGAGAGCCAAAAGAAACACTGTGTTCCATTTAATTTAATTTAATTTTAATTAAAGGGAAGGACAATTGAATTAACTGCGCTAAATATAGTTAGCACATTTGTTTTCTGTGTATTTAAAATGCTTCCTTTAAAAATTGATGGCGCTCCCAAATCTTTGGGGTCGATGCATGTGGTCTTGGGCCACACATTGCATGACCTGATATAAAGAATCATCCCCAAATACCACTGAGTAATTAGGTATTCTAGCAGAGGACTTTTCCCCAGTTCCCCTCCATGTTATTGTAACAAAGCACTGTCTAATTGAGTCTAGGAGAAAGGATGTTGGAAAAAGACATTGATTTCCTTGGTGTATTTTTCTATTTTAAAGATGTTTGCATAAACATGTGTGCATAAAAACCTAATGTATGTTTTTTTTAAAAAAGAAAACAACTTGCAAAAATGTATATTTTTTAAAATACACAGAGGTATAGATATTTGGAGGTGTTTTTTATTAAAATTCAAACTGAAACAGAAACTGAAGATGGGGAAATGAAAAAAAATGACCTCATATAAATTTGAAGTTTCATTTATCTCCCAGATAAACAGATTGCATTAATGCCATATTTCTCTCCCCAATCACAGTGTTATAATAATATTTCAAACAAATGTATATTCCGCAGTTCAATAATCTGTTATTTAAAGTCCATGTAATATTTCTTCTTGTTTCTATAGGTGAACCTGGAGCACCAGGCCGGGTTACCAGTTCAGGTAATGCTGCAGAAGGAACACTCATTTCTGCTTAATAGCTTTCTTATCCCATGGCAATCTTTCTGCGTGCAATTATGTGTATTTGTTTTTTTTAAAAAAATCTCTTTGTTTCAGATGGTGCAGCAACTGTTGCACTTCCTGGCCCACCAGGCCCCCCCGGGACTGTTGGACCACCTGGCCCACCTGGTGTACCAGGTGGGTATCTCCTTTCATTCTTGACTAGTTTCTCTTGATTATTTCTGTTGTGATTAACTGTTAACTGTGATTAACTGTAATAATACAGTGGGCCCTTGATGAAGTAGACAGGGCCCTCTTCAGGGTCCACCACAGTGTCAGTTAGATTCTTGTCCCTCCTGGATGGTGAAAACCTCTAGCACAGTGACTAGCAGGTGGGTTCAGACAGTGATCAATACATCACTAGAAGAGGGGACATTTCCAGATGCTTTTATGACAACCCTAATTCAGCCCCTCAAAAAAAAATCATCACTGGATCACACTGGCCTGGACAACTTTTGTCCAGTTTCCAACCTCTCCTTTCGGGGGGAGGTTATGCAAAAGGTGGTGGCCTGGTAGCTTCAGAGAGTCCTTGATGAAATGGATTATCTGGACCCCTTTCAGTCAGAATTCAGGCCCAGATACAGGATGGAAATGGCATTGGTTGTGCTTCTTGATAATCTTTGGTAAGAGTAGGATAGGGCAACCATCCTCGCTCTCCTTGACCTTTCAACAGCTTTCAATACCATTGACCATGGTATCCTTCTGGGTTGGCAATAGGGTCTGGTGCTGGGTGGCACAGTTTTGCAGTGGTTCGGCTCCCCACAGTTGCCGCGCCGCAGCCCGTGCTGAGCCCCCACCTGGAGCTGCTCCGAACCCCAACCCAGAGCTGTGTTCCTTGTGGCACTGGTCTCCGGTGCCAAACAGCCTCTTTCCAACCACATCCAAAAAAATTGTAACAAACATTGGAATTCTCAAGGCCATATTTGGTATTTCCCAGCAATCTGTTACTGGAAGGAAAAAGCAACCCCTGCTGCATTACTGATCCCAGAGAAGCATTTGCATGTATGCAGGTATCCTTAGGGTGCCATAGTTGTGGATGAGAAATATTGGTTGCAAAGTTGGCATTTCTGGATGTAATACAGATATTTTGGACTTATTTTTGTTTCTTTGCATGTTTGAGAGCATGGAATTGAAACCTGTAAAAAATAAATTGTGTCTTGCAGACACAATCATTATTTAACAGGCTACTTGGTTTTCCTTCTTGAAGATGAGATATAGTTGCTTCATTTTTAAGAACAGTAGTTCAGTTTTATTTCTTACTTCAGGTCCTGTTGGCCCAGCTGGTCTTCCTGGAGCTCAAGGTATTAATTACATTTTTGAAAAAAAACCAACATTGCTTCCTTTCTTTTCTGCCAAAATGCTCTCAATGTGGTGTTCTTTCTTTTTAGACTGCCTTGATCAATGTATTTAATATTTGCTTATATTTTATGTTTTTTGTTTCTTTCTTTATGATTTCAGCCTTGTCCTTTTACTGCTTGGAATAGTCCTATCTGCACTATGCATTGAATCAACACTGCTCTGAAAGTGGTTTTTGTGTAACAGAGAATAGAACAGAGTTGGAAGGGACCTTGGAGGACTTCTAGTCCAGAGGTCTCCAACCTTTCTGGGCTCGCGGACCGGAGGGAAGGAGAGCAGCTTAAAATTGGTGTGCGTGCGCGTGCAAGGGGCCACACACACTGGGGCAGCACTAGCAGCCCCATTTGCTCATGTGCTGGTGCCGTGTACATGTGCAAATGGCTGCGCACCCCCCTCGGCAGGTAGCGGCCCATTCATGCATGCACAAAAAGGCCTCGGACACTTGCCCCATTGCTAGCCTCCCCATTTGCGCCTGCGTGCATGTACAAATGGAGCCGTGGGCGCTAGCGAGAGTGGGGGGAATGCGCACCCACCCATGCACGCACCTGCCAGCCATTTCCGCAGCCTGCTAACCAAGAGTCCCAGGCCGCAGCCCATAGTTTGGGAACCCCTGTTCTAGTCCAACCCCCTGCAATAACTTTGAGCATCTAGCAAGAGCACTTATATACCGCTTCATTGTTCTTTACAGCACTCTCTGAGCGGTTTATAGAGTCAGCATTTTGCCCCCCAAAATATGGCTCCTTGTACTGACTACAGTATGGATGTCCAATCTTTTAGCTTGCCTGGGACTCATGGAGTGAAGAAAAATTGACTTGGGCCATATATAAAATATGCAATATAGTTAATGTATATATACAAAATACATAATAATGTTAAAAGTTTATGATCTTATGGGGCCGCATTACTAACTGTCCAAGGCCACATGCAGCCCTTAGGCTGCGGGTTGGACACATCTGGTCTACAGTGTTCTTATTGCTGTTGCTGCATTCACTGGCACTTCTTGCTATCATTACTATTAGTTTATGTTAGCAGAGGGTGCCACTTATTAAGATCAGTTGGAGAGTCTCTCCATCACATGTCACCAAAATATGAAACATAAGCACAGATGCAAGTGCACCCATCCTCTGAGCCCATGGTCTCAGTTTGGAGAAACATATTGAGGAAGACCTTCCTAATCACCCTCTGATAGATTTTTCTCTCCCCCTCTTCCCCCTCTTCATTTTGTGAAGACCTCTCTTTCCTGCCTGCTGAGCCAACCAATGTTTCAATAGCAAATTCTGAAATTCTGCTGCATTTCTGCCTTCTCTAAAATCGTAATTGTTTGTTTCATTATCTTTTTTTATATTTGCTATAAACCACCTTGAGTTATTCTTAAATGGTTGCCAGAGTATAGGTGTTTTAGAAATGAAAGTATTGTAATTTTTTAAAAAAATGTAAAGTTGGATATTAAATAACATCATTTCCACATAGAGCCTGCAAATTATCTAGTCTATACTTTTCTGAAATGATTCTCAGAATCCTTGAGAATCCCTCTGAGTTCAGATAAGGTGGAAGCTTGCAAAATCCAAATTACACTTCTGAGGAATGCTTTGCCCTGCTAAGACCCTGCAAACCCATGCTTGGATAATTAAGGAATGTGGCATTTTTTATGTTCTGATGCAGGTCCTCGTGGTGAGAGAGGCATTCCAGGTGAAACCACCTTTGTTGAAACCACTAATCCTGCAGTTGCTCCGTTGGAAGGTAGAACAGGTTTTTTTTCCCTAAAAGACATAAATGTTCTAACAGTATTGAGAATAGTAAAGAGATGGATTATGCCATTAGGATGTTAACTATGACTCCCCAGATTCCATAATCATTAAGAATCTGGGATTCTCTTTCCTATTCTTCCTATTCCTCATGATCAACTGCTTAAATTATAAAACAAAACAATTGACAAAGCTATTGATGATTTAATGATTGGAAGTATTGCATATCTGTTTTGTATACTGTATGGATGAACTGGATGAACTGACAATATTTTCATATAATTATTACTTCCAGCTAAGATGAAAGACTGCAGATTCTGAAGTATAAATGTCTCAGGATCAAAGAGAATAAGCTTTCTCTGACATGCTTTTAATTCAGCTTATACAAGTTGATTTGTTCAACTACAGCTCTTATTTTCTTCAGCCAACATGTCCATTGTTCATATTACCTGGCAATTAGGAAACTACCGGTATAGTCATGGTTACAAACTTTGGAGAACAAAGCACGTTCTGCCTCTGCCCACTTCCACAGGTTCTGTAGAGGATCATGTTGCCTGCCTGACCAAGACAAATGGTATCATCTGACTACTACAGTAGTCAGTGCTATGTCCCCCAGATATCCATACTGCACTATAAATGACTGAAACTCAGTTTGTACTGTTAGTATTTGTACTTAACTGAATGTGCCTGCTTCTCAGGAAGAATAAAAAGTTTCCATCTGTGGTGATAGGCCAATACATCTGAGGACCACCAGATTGGGAAATTGCTTTGATTCTTTTTTAATGTGTTTTCATCTCTAAAACATATCTAATATTTAATCTGTACAATGGAAACAGTAATTCCACTTATATGTTTTGTCTAGCGTTGGCACAGCTTAGAGGACCTGCAGGACCCCCAGGACCCCCAGGTCCACCAGGACCCCCAGGTATATAATTTTCTATACATAATGTTTAAAGAATGAAGAGGAATTAGATTGTAAGATGAAGCATGCTTTAAGTCCTCCAATGGAAGCATGGCTCACCATATCTTAGAGTTAAATCCAGTTGCTATTTCTGAAAAATAAAACCAAAGCTAGAAGTTTTCCAGTTGTCCCAAACTTTATTTCTTAATAGTTGTAGTTTATTGTAGATCTGATTCTCTCTCTCTCTCTCTCTCTCTCTCTCTCTCTCTCTCTCTCTCTCTCTCTCTCTCTCTCTCTCTCTGTGTGTGTGTGTGTGTGTGTGTGTGTGTGTGTGCACGTGTGTGCACTTCTATTTGGTAGAAGTGATAGTTGAGCTGCTATAACCCAAATATCTTTGTAGAAGACAAGGCACTGTTTTATCTGAATTCAAGATAACTCTTTTCTTTCCATTTAACAGGTGCCTCTATTGAGGGCCCTCCAGGACCGCGTGGCCCACCAGGTAAAAAATATTTTCACAGAATCAACACATTCATAATGCTTTCAACACCTGTGCTAACTTCAAAGACAAATTGCAATCAGTTCATACCAATATGTCATAAGCACACAATAGATACTTACTCTACTCTAGTTGCACTGGAATAGATTAATGAAGTCTGTAATCAAAAAGTAACGAAGGAGTTATAATATAAACCCCAAACAGCAGAGCCAGGTGTGCCTAACTGTGTCTTTTTTAAAAAATATTTTATTAATTTTCTAATTTTACAATCATAAATTTTTACAATTTTACAATCATAAGTACTTAATAAGCAACGTGTTGTCTGGGTCTATTAGTAATTCAGTGGTACATATTAACTTTCTCAATCTAGTCCATCCAATGCTTCCTTGGTCCTCTCTTCTTCCGGTAGTATGCATTTTTCCATACTGGGCAAATACAATTCTTGTTACTGTTAATACATGTACAATTAAATATAGACATCTTCATCACATTTTACATAATATCGATAGTATCAATTTATATCTTTTCTAGTCAAAATATATCTCAATTGCATTTGCACTTAAAATCCATTTATTCAATCAATAAATAATACTTTTATTTCTAACAGTTATGTATTTTCTTAGCTATATTCAAACTTCTGTTTAGTAGTATAATATCCCATCTAATAAGTCTGAACCTCTATTTTCTTCAGTCTTGCTCTAGCTTGCTTCCTTTACCAAATAACTTTCCAAGTCAGTACATTTAAATCATCAAGTAGTTCTTCCTCTGTTTTTGTATATATTGTTTGGAACAAGGAAAATAATTTGGTTGAAGTGTTTTTGGAGAATGCTCAACCCATTTATATTCATTAAACAGCCTCCATCCTTCTTCAGTTTTTCTTTTAATTTCTTGTTTGACAATATTCAGCATTTCTCCTAACAGCTTTATCATCCATTCGATCAGCTTTTCTTGCTTATCCTCAAATGTGTTCTGAACTCTTGACAAGTATGATGTCTTTTCCATTTCCGTTGTTATCACTGCATCTTCTAATTTTTCATTTGTCTGTATCTGTCTGTTAATTCCTTCCTTTAGGTCTTCCATCTTTGGATTTGCTTCTTCTAATTTTCTTTCTGTTTTCTGGGTTATTAGTTCCTCTTTGCAGTCATTGTCCAGATTTGTAAGTTTAGGTTAGAAAATTGCTCTTTTATCTAATTTGAGTTATTTTTAGTCTCATCCTGAAATAAAACAATTGTCTCTTAGATTGATTTCAACATGGAAAGAATTTCTTTCTGAGATTCATTAACATTTTCTTGTTGATATATCATGCTGGTAGGTTTGGAGACAGGTGTTAAAGATGATTTTTTACCATTTAATGCTAAGTATGGAACACTCATTTTGTTTTTGTATGTAGTCTTCATAGTCCAATAGGGTTCCCAACCCAGATAAGCAGCCCAAGAGTTTTTCCCTTTTCTCAGAGGCAGTCTGCAAAAGTGAAAGTGTCCAGGAACAACAAAAAGTCTTATCTGAGTCTAGGCTTTAAGCCAGGTTTCCCTTAAGCATAATAAATTGTAGTGCCATAATTCTCCACTAGATATCGTTA
Source organism: Vipera ursinii (assembly GCF_947247035.1). NCBI lineage: Eukaryota > Metazoa > Chordata > Lepidosauria > Squamata > Viperidae > Vipera > Vipera ursinii. Next base: position 48,522,322 of record NC_139518.1, on the reverse strand, counting down.
ACACTATCTTCCAGCTTTCCAAACCCAAGCTTATTTTGCAAACTTTCACATATTTTTTCTAAAAAAAAGTCTCAAAGGTACTTTTAGTCCCCAAATTTCAAAGCTATAGATCTGTATTAATTCCAGATTGATCTTGTAGTTTCCTGTTTTTCCCAAAAGCAATTAATTTGCTGCTTTTCTTTTCCTGAGGGAGCAGGGCAATAATTTCCCTTCCCTCTCTTATCGGGGAGGATTCTTTGCTTTGGGCATTCTTTTTTCCAGGAAAGTAATGTTAGGGCCATAAAAAGAAGATAAAGTCTCACCAAGTTCCATCCATTGCTAGTTAGCGCTTGTCTTCGGTTGTCAGCAGCTTCTGACTGGCCACACAAATGTAGCCAGTCTTTCCTCTGCCAGTTTGGAGGGCTTACTCAGATCCAGCAGAAGGGCCACCACCTCTCCATGATTGATGAGGGTCCCCTCCTTCTTTGATTCTTTGGGGCAACTTTTGACCCTTTTTAGGGTCCCCAGTGGGGCAAAATCAAATGTGGAAGATAGAGCCCTGTCTTCCTGCGTCCGTTATACTGCGATGTCAAACCAGAAGTCCTCCCTAATGTGTCTTGAACTGCTGTAAAACAATCACATCCCTATTGTGCTTCCTATAAAAATAAATTGAATGATCTTTCATAGAGATGTATGTACTAATTAACACTGATACATTCAAATATTTCTATTACTTAGGAGAAGGCTTACCAGGCCCACCAGGAAGACCAGGTTCTTTTGTGCCCACATCAGGTAGTTTGATTTAGAAGTTCCCATTCCCCATCCTATACCAATTATAATTGCTACAATCCTGGAGCAACTATTATAAGTGCTTCGACACAAGTAAGACAAGCTTTACATTAACAAGAGACTTTTGACCAATAAAGAAAGCCCAGGATTCTGTGCCTGTGGCTATTAATGTGTCTTGATTGTTGTTGAAGATCATAATAATGTTCTTTTACTACAGAAACTTACTTTGCTGGCCCACCAGGACCCCCTGGTCCTCCAGGTCCAAAAGGAGATCAAGGTGAGTAATTTGAAATCTGTTTCTTGAGTATAGAAAATGATTACATTGGGAAAGCTGATGCTGCAAAGGTGCCAAAGCTACAATAAGGTAGAGCTGATTTTTAGCCTATGTAAAACCAATGTAAAACTGGCTGGCTGGCTGGCTGGATAGATGGATAGATGGATGGTGGGATATTGGATAATTGATGGAAGGAAGAAGGAAGGGAGGGAGGGAGGGAGAATTACAATGATGGAACAAATGAAATGTTGCTTTTAACACTATTTATGGGTTAGGACGCTGAGCTTGTTGATCAGAAGGTCGGCAGTTTGGCGGGTCAAATCCCGAGTGCCGCGTAACAGAGCGCCTGTTACTCGTCCCAGCTTCTGCCAACCTAGCAGTTCGAAAGCACGTAAAAATGCAAGTAGAAAAATAGGGACCACTACGGTGGGAAGGTAACAGCGTTCCGTGCGCCTTTGGCGTCTAGTTATGCCACCCACATGACCACAGAGAAGTCCTCGGACAAGCGCTGGCTCTTCGGCTTTGAAACGGAGATGAGCACCAGCCCCTAGAGTTGGAAACGACTAGCACACATGTGCGGGGGAACCTTTACCTTTACCTATGATACATTAAGCAGATACTCCCTTGAATCTAAGTGTCCATCTCATATCCACTGAAACAGGACCAGTTGTTCTCAATATTCCTTAAATACCATTTTTGTGATTTATTTCACATAATATACCTAGATGTTAAACTTCAGAAATTATTCTGACGATATGGTATACTTTGCAGTCAGGCTGCACCCTATAACGTAATTCAGCCTTCCCTGTTAGCAAAGAAGTTATCTCTTCCTTTCCTTCAGACATGTTTAATCTCAGGCTATTGACAGCTACTGAGGTCACTGCTACTATTTGATAGACTGGTAGAACCAGATTCTCATCTAGATAGAATGTCATACTATTTGGCAGGAGTCATTAGTACAAAGTAACTGAATCTTCATGCATAAATACAGGCAACAGAAAATATGTCTGCTCTGTAAACCATACTTCCTTAAAAGAATGGAGCAAAAAGAATGGAAATTGAAACTGATGAGGAATATCTGTGCCAATAGCAGTGACGTTGGCCAAATAAATCCTGTGAGAGTGCCCTCTGCATTAGCATTGCAAGTCTAATAAATCTTTTCATTTGCAGGATCTCCTGGCCCACGAGGATTCAAAGGTAATAAAAAAATGAGGGATTTGTTCATTGGATGGAATGAAAAGGCGGTAATGTAGTCATTGTCAAGTTAAATGATTGTTCAACTTTCTCATAGGTGAACAAGGTCAGCCAGGTCTCCCAGGAGCCTCCGTTCAAGGTGAGTCTAAGTGTATGTTCCTTCCTTTCCAGGATTTTACAACATAGTCCTTTACATGATTACTGTAACTTGTAACCGATGACTTAATGTTAGGTCATAATCTGGCATATTTTATATTGGCAAACCTGTGTTGGTAAACATTGGTGCATAGTCAATAAGTAAATAAGCCTATTCTGTCACCTTTAGGAGCATACCTGTATTGGAGGTATATTTTTTCAAACATGGGCTTTACCTAAAACATTTAAGGCGTACAACATAATGATACAACAGCCTACATGCATAGTCCCTTCAATTCTCTTTGATTTCTTCCCATCTTTTTTAGCAGGAACTGGCATTGCTGTCCAAGGACCACCCGGACGTCCTGGACCTAAAGGAGACAAAGGTTTGTGCAAAGAGGGGCGGCTCTTTCCACAGAGCACCTTATCAGAGTCTTGAATTCCAGATGGTAGAGACTGGTGCCTCTGATACTGTGTGAACATTCTCATTTGAAGTTGGCTGTGAAGTTTTTAAAAAATAACGTTTAAAATGATATAAATAATTTCAGTTTCTCATTTGAGAATCTCATTTGGCTCCTATTTTACTTCAATAGGACAATAAAGATTGTTCTATCCTGAGAAAAAGAGTAATGGTGTTATATAAACGGACATATTTTGGAGTTACATAATGGACCATTTTGTTCTTCCCATTAATTTTTTTAGGTGATGCAGGTGTACCAGGAGCCCCTGGAATCCCTGGAGGAGGTACATTTGCATGCAATGTAATCTTAACAATAAGGGATTCTGCAAGGGTAAATGCAATTTGAGTTTTAATTTCTCCGAGAAGTTTGTATGTGAGTATCAGTGCCATACAACTCTACCATGAAATACTATCCTGAAAGCAAACCACCCTGATTAGTCATATTCTTAATTTATCTAAACATCATGCCTTGAAAATAGGGGTGGAGTTATTTTTGCACAGTAGCTGTAATAAAGTTTAAAGATTCAGTTTAATGTATCTTTTGGAAGCTCAGAAGCAGCAGCTTGCTGTATAGAAATGCCTGACCCAAAAGTGAACGAAATAAGCAGTAGAATTAGACATTCAGATTCATGACCATGGTCCTTGCTGGCATGGGCAGAAGAAAGACTGTGTTCTTTCCCAAAATAAACACTGCATATCTGGCCTAGATTTGCTTCATGTAATTGATCAGATTCAGATTAACCAAGAGGAAGCGCAAAGGGCTGATGCTCTGCACTGGCATACCAATATACCCAAATCTTTTCCCGGTGATTGTTTTCTTTTTATCCCTTTATTTCCATGGGCACTTTAGGTAAGGTAGGTAGGGGAAATTTATTTTTATTGCTTATTATTAAATTTATTTACCACCCTTCACATCGTGGTGCTACTCTGGCTCCTTACAAAAATGGACATAAATATAACAATAATGTGAATTATGAATATGAATTACATATGAATATGAATGAAAAGATGGGTGTGGAGGGAGTAGGATGCGTAGGGGAAATCCATTAAGAAGAACATCAAAAGCTATTATAAGTAAAGTAACTTTTTTCTACAGCTGGATCCAGAATTTCTCAGGGCCTTCCAGGTCCCCCGGGCCCTCCTGGACCTCCAGGAATTGGAATTGGCTCAATGCAAGAGATCCAACAGTACGTCTCTGAGTACCTACAGAGTAAGTACATACACTGGTTTTACATGGCTTTCCAGAAAGCTATACATTTTGTGCCCAGCAACCTACCCTACCCTACCTAAAACATTCATAAAAATTGATGCTCTCTTCAGAGAAAATCTGCCACATTGAACACCTTGAGATCAAAGGCAATTTTGACCATTTTCCTAAAGGATTAAAAAAGTGGAATGACATTCCCTGACTCCCAACCTCCAGGATATCTTTAGACCTGGGTATCTTCTCCTGGCTAGATTATGTACAGTGAGCAGATAGTGCCTGGAAAAAGGGTCCCAGAAGTTGCATATGATATGTATAATATCAGAGGTGGCAAAATTATACACTGATTTTTGAAAATGAGTGTCAGATGAGATTAGATCTAATACGGGCCACTCCTCTGCATTTGGAAAGAAAAAAACCTAGATAAATATTTCCAAAAGATAGAGTAGCATATGTGTAGACCTGCCTTTTCTTGTTTTCATTTTCTCTTTACAAGGAAAATTTAAATGGGGAGGGGAGAATAACATTTAAAATATGACTTTATCTCTAAAGTCTGAGAGCTGTACAGAAATGTTTTCCGCAACATGCATTTCACAACAAGGATAATGATCTATTCACTTAATTGTCTTGGTATATGATTCTTCCCAAGTAAGTGAGAAAAATATAAATTGATCTTCCTCTTATTTTGGTATCTTATAAATGCCTACAGACACACTTGGCATGGCTAGTAGTTAGAGTTAGATGGGTATAACAATAATGGGCATCTTATTGAGGAAAGATGAGCTGCACTTATATGCCACATAAACAATTCTTATAAGTGAAAACAGCATGTCAGGAACTTAGAATCTGGATTCCTAAATACTCTAGTCAGGTTTTTCTTGAATCTGAGTTAGCAGCTAATTCTATAAGAATGCTGTGGAAAATTATCTTTACAATTTCCCTAGATTATACTGATAGAGAATCTGGAAATAGCACTAATCCATCTCTGTAGTGATTTAACTTTGTTTTTTTTAAAAAATTTCTTATTAGGTGATAGTATTGGCCGTTACCTGATTGGACCACAAGGCCCACCTGGTCCTCCAGGACCTCCAGGAATCACCATTGGTGGCGAATCTTTGGACTATGGTGAATTGGCCCGTCGTGTTATGAGCTACCTATCCAGTAAGGGCCTCTTTTTTTATATACTGAGTTTGCATTTCTTTAGTTATTCTTCATATTTACACATGAAAATACAGAACTGATTTGTCTGAGATGTATACATTATTTGAGCATTGCTACCACACTGAAGTTGTGTGGCTTGCTTCTTCTCAATGCCTTTAGTTGAATCCCAACAGTGTCTTTTTTACATAGTGGCAGTTTATCAGGAATAGGAAATAATTTTAATGTGTTGAATAGATTATATTACCACACTGATGCATTTCTATCAGATAGTTTAGGTCCTGTTTTCTCATCATCATCTGCTTTTTTTGTTATATGTTGGAAATAATTGTACGTGTCTTAGTTTTTTGTGTGAATTTACAGTTTATGTTTTTGAACATTTTTTTTCTCTAGCTTCCAGCTCCACATCTTCTCTCTCTTCATTCTCCTCATCACTGTCTTATGAAAATCTTCTTGCCATGCTCCAGAGTAAGTAAATGCTCTAAGGCTAGTAAGTGGTTCATTGGCTTTTATTGCCATACATTTTAAAGAAATAGGGGAAAGTGCTATAAAGAACAAGATTGTCTCTGAATTATTTGGTGCCAATATTACATCTATTGCAGACTTGGGCATAATTAGAGCTTAATTGAATGGTTCTAAAAGCATAAGAACATTGCTGGATTAGGCCATTCTGTGTCACAAATACCCAAGTAGATGCATTAGGGAAGCCCACAAGGCTGGAAAGAGAGTGAGTGCCCTCTTCATCTTTTGTTTCCCAGCCATCAGCATTTAAAGTATGCTGCCTTTGATTGAGGAGGTAATAAATAGCTTACATTTATCAGTAGCTTTGACATCCTGACTTTTCATGAACTATCTTTCACTGCCATTACATTTATTGGCAATAAATTCTACAACTCTAGATTAACATACTGTAGCTAACAAAAATTAATGTGCTATTTTTTCCTGTTGGTGCTTAATTTCTATGAATTTATTTTCAGTAGATAAATAGTAGACAAATTCTGTGAAAGAGGGAAACATATTTTTTTCATGTTTTCCATACCATGCTTTATTTTAAATAAGTACATATGTCTCCCTTTAAACTCTGTGGTATTTATCATTGCAGCATGCAATAATCTCCAAATGGATGTTGAGCTCACACAAAAAATTTTTTGGCTCAGCAAAATTCAATAAAATAAAACTTACAGTATTCACCAAATTTTCAAGACAGAGAGCAGGAAATATAAACAATGTTGGATATACGAGAAACAAAATTAAACATACTGTATTTATTAAGTTTAAGGGATCATCACATTTCACATTCCTTTGTTCAAAGCTGAAGTACATCAAGCTACCTTATGTATAACTAGTCTAGTCCTAACTAAAAAAACTAGAATAGGTGGAGAAAACATTTCTAGAAGTTGAAAAATATAAAGTGTGTTAAAGATGGCCAGAAAGTTACCTAGAAATATTGCTGGTTTGGGAAAGACTGAAAACTCAGAAAAATAGACATTGCCTATTTTTTTAATCCATTCTTTAGGAGATGACATTCGATCATACCTTATTGGACCTCAAGGTCCCCCAGGTCCCCCTGGACCACCTGGACTGGGAGGAGACAGCTTAGCTTTGTCAATGGACTATGATGAGTTGACAAGACGTGTTATCAGCTACATGACAAGTAAAGTCTTCTTTCATAACAAGCTTTATAACAAGCATAGTGATTCCATTGCCTCAGTGATTTTCTCAATTACATACCATGAAAGATAAATTGAATGCTCTGTACTGTTCATTGTAATCCCATTAGAAAAGTCAATTGCCAGATACTCTGTAAGAATGTAATAATATCTCAGCCAATTGTTGTTACCTGTATTTGTTATGGTATCAGTTTCTCTCACTATAATGAAGTTGTCCTAGGGTAGCCAACATTGTGGAAACTATTTTGAGTTAGTTTGCAATATCAACAAAATAGACACTGGTCAAAATGTGTTCATGCAGATTCCATGTTTCCCATATACAATATTTGGCAGGGATGGGCGGCACATAAAGACCATTATGTTTGGATGAGACACTAATGTAATCAATCTGAAAGTATATTCATATATTTTAAGTATCTCTCATAATTTACTGCTTACCAAAAGTATTGTAAAAATACATAAAATCATTGATTTCAAACTAAACCATCCACTTGTGAATAAATTTAATTTGCAGAATGGCTCTGGGAAGAGGGAAGCATTGATCATTTGAATTTTTTTTCCAGGAATTAAGAACCTGAGGCAGTTATTTTTAAATCTGTTTACAAATGCCTTTCTCCTTCTCCATACTCCTTATTATATATGAATGCATTCAAACAATTATTTTGGTCAGATCTGCATCTTCAGTATGTGACTGGAATATATTCTTGAAATTGTAACCTTGAGACGAATCATCAGACTGAAATTTGACAAGTTATCAATGACTATAAGAGAGAAAGCAGTTTTTAGTTTTAATCATATATAATTAACCACATTTAAAAAAAGAATATAAAGGTTTTTTCCCTCTTACAGGTTTGGCAAAATCGAGGCAAATTTCTAAGTGTGCTTCAGGGCAATTGCTCCTAACTCTCTTGTAGTAGTCAAAGCAGATTTTAAAGATAATAAAGAAAAACAGAATAACAGAGTTAAAAGGGTCCTTGCAGGTCTTTTAGTCTAACCCCTTGCTCAACCCTATACCATTTCAGACAAGAGGCTGTCCAGTCTCTTCTTAAAAACTTCCAGTGATGGAGCACCCACAACCTCTGAAGGCAAGCAGTTCCACTGGTTAATTGGAAAAGAAATTTCTCCTTAATTCTAGGTTGCTTCTCTCCTTAATTAGTTTCCGTCCATTGTTTCTTATCTTGCCTTCTGGTGCTTTGGAAAATAGGTTGAGCCCTCAAATATTGGAGCACTGCTATCATGTCACCACTAGTCCTTCTTTTCATTAGATTGGACAAACCCAATTCCTGCAAAAATAGAATAGGTGGTAGGAAATTGTTAGAGGATTTGAGATTTTAGTTTACTTCTATAACATTTCAAAATCATGAAAGGCTGATGTGGAAGCTTACCATGTTTCCCTGAAAATAAGACCCAGTCTCCTTTTTTTTTTGCCTTCACAAGAAGCACCAGGTCTTATTTTCGGGGGGTGGTGGTGTCTTTTACACTCACCTCTGGCACTGACAGCCCCATCCAGCTGGCCCACTTCTGCGGCCGAAGGAGAAGCTTCATTCTGCGGCTGAGAATGGAACCTGCATTTCGCAGTCAAGGGGCTTTCTGAAAGGCCACTGCAGCCAAAAACCGAGCTATGGATTCAATCTGTAGCTCAGTTCTTGGCTTCAGAGGCCTTGCAGAATCAACCTAAGGACTGAATCCATAGCTTGGTTCTCTGCTGCAGTGTCCTTTCAGAAAGGCCTCTGACTGGGAAATGCAGACCTGGAGATGCCGCAAAAGAAGTGGGCCGGCGAGGAGAGGCCTGGCTGCCAGGTAGGTAGGTGCAAGGTGCGTGGGGGAGCTCCACACCCCCAACCCCGCCCTAGTTTGATTTTTAGGTGTGTGCCTCGCCCCAAAACTAGGGCCTATTTTTGGGGAAACATGGTATTTAGTCCAATCATTTGTGATAAGAGTAAAATGCCTCCTGAAGCTAATTTGTATCTTTTGCCCACATTCTATGATTAAATCAATATGAATGTTAGATGCATGTATTTTCTGAGGAAATATATAACATGGCTCCTTCCAGTTTTCTTACATAATTTCATAGCTCATCTTTTATTAATTTTTTAGGTTCTGGAACTACTATTGGACTTCCTGGACCACCTGGTCCTCCTGGTCTGCCAGGAACATCTTATGGTGATATCTTAACTTTGCTTCAAGGTGAGTCTTGTCATCCTATCATACCATCCTAAAAATCATCCTCATAGATGAACAGCTGAAGGATATGCATAGTAAGGTTTCCTCTCTTGATTTCCTTACAAATAACTACAAGTCCATTATCACCCACCTTGAATTTGCCATCTTTGATTCTTTCTCTCTGCAGTTCAAGCATTTAGGTTTCTGTTACTATAATTGAAGCAGACAGCAGAAAATTCAGCTCCACCTCATTCATATGTAACATATTGCTAGAGAATAAGTGGAGTATTTAAGCCTCTTTTTCACGATAGTGGAAAATGGAAACAGCAAGGGACATATGTGAATGAACTATAAAAATGCTATCGGATATGGCAGTTCCAGTATCGTATACATTCTTACAGGTTCCATAACCTCAGCATAAGAATGTGAGGTCCTGAAATATTTACCATGATGTAGTAGATTCTCCTGTTCTATCCTCACTTCTTTAAATGAAGAACCTTTCTGAATAGACTGCTTAATTTTGTTGACATAGTTGCCCAAATTGGCAGCAGAATTCTATAAGTTGGAGTCAGAAACATGACTACCGTAGTATGGTTGCTAAAATAATCTATAAAGCAACGAAAAACCCCAACATCTCAAACAATTTTTAAAAAAATGAAAAGTCCCATCTGTGTATCAGATGGCTTCATTCATTTTGCATCCTTATTATTAAGAGTCTATGTTGATTCTCAGTCATCCAGGTCATGGTTGTCTCAAAGGTGCTTTGTCACTAGGCAACTGGACTTTCTTTAAAGACGTTTCGCTTCTTGGATGAGGGATTCATTTCTCCTCATCCAATCAGAGCTGAAGAAGCTTCTTGGATGAGAAGCGAAACGTTTTTAAAGAGAAAAAAGAAAGTCTAGTTGCCTCATGAAAAAGCACCTTTGGGATTATTATTAAGACCATTCCCCTTTTCAAAAAATACACGCAACAAAAGATTATCTTTCCCTTACCTTACAGTCAGCTAATTGAATGGGACAGTAGAGGGGTGTTTTTATCTATAGGCAACAGTGATTTTGCCCTGGTGGATTCGTAAATGAGTATGAAGTGGTGTGTTTATATGTGGGTTGGAGAAGAGAGCAGGAAAAGCAATAAATCAGATGCTAGTATTATTTACTTGCTTCCTTTGTAATTTCAGATTCAGAGTTCAGAGGCATTGTGGGACCACCTGGGCCTCCAGGCCCCCCAGGAAGACCAGGTAGCTCTGTTTCCACCCTTACTGCAGAGGATATCTCTACATATCTGCAAAGTAAGGAAAGTTACTTTGATATACGTTGTGTTTGGTTGGCTAGATTAGTGTTTTTCAAATAGGCAAGGTTAAGATGTGTGGACTTCAATGTCTAGAAGTTCCCAGGCAGAAAATTCCTAGCATGCTGGCTGGGGAATTCTAGAAGTTGAACAAGTGTTCCTGAAATCAAGATTTCCAATTCTCAGGTTTAATCTGGTCCATCAGATCAGTACCTCTGATGCAAAAGAATTAAAAAAGAAAGAATTAAAATTAGCTGAGGGAACTCTAGAAGTTGAAGTCTACCCATCTTGAAAATTGCCAAATTTGAAAAATTCTGGATTTAGATGCTAAGATATAAGGCTTCTAAAGAGGAAGAGTTTCTGTAACTTTATAGGACAGATAAGATAATCTAGGGATGGTGATATCACAGAATTTGAATAGTTAAAATGACCAAATAGCATAGTGGACAAATCAGTTTGGAAAGTCTACTTGGGTTTCCACTTAATTTTTTTAAAAGGTAAAAAAACTGATAACAGAACTATATTGATATCTGTTTTAGGGCAGATCTACTTTTCTAAGAATTGCAACTGTCATGGCGTACAGTAATATTTCATGTTATTGTTTCAAGTGATAATTGATTTTTTCCCTAGAAATTGTGCTTAGATGTAACTAGTAGAACCCCATCTTGATTTCCCCTTACCACCTCCAGACTGAATCAAAACATTCTAAGATAATTTTAAAAAAATGAAATTAGTATTGAAAATGTTGTGATATTGTTTAAGAAAAAAATAATGCCTTTTGTGTATGTGCTTTCAAGTCAGTTTTTGATTCCTAGAAACTGCCTGGACTAGTCCCTCCAATTTTCTAGGCAAGATTTCAGAACTGGTTTGCCACTGCTTACTTCCTGGATCTCAGAAAGAATGACTGGCCCAAGGTCATCAGCTTTTTTTCATGTCTAGAATTCACTTGTCTTTCAGTGTCTAGCTGTCTTACCCACTACAGCAAAGTAGTCCTCAATACCTTTTTAGCAAATATTTATATGAAAATTACGGTACATTCTGATAAAATTATTGTGAAGAAATCCCTGTTTAATATCTGATTAAAATTAAGGCAGTAAGTTTGGAAGAACATGGTATACTTGCCTGTTGTTGTTAGCTGCGAAGTCGTGTCCGACCCATCGCGACCCTATGGACAACATTCCTCCAGGCCTTCCTGTCCTCTACCATCTTCTGGAGTCCATTTAAGCTCACGCCTACTGCTTCAGTGATTCCATCCAGCCACCTCATTCTCTGTCGTCCCCTTCTTCTATTGCCCTCGATCTTCCCCAGCATTAGGCTCTTCTCCAGGGAGTCCTTCCTTCTCATTAGGTGGCCAAAGTACTTGAGTTTTAGCTTAAGGATCTGGCCTTCTAAAGAGCAGTCAGGATTGATCTCCTCTAGGACTGACCGGTTTGATCGCCTTGCAGTCCAAGGGACTCGCAGGAGTCTTCTCCAGCACCACAGTTCAATGGCCTCAATTCTTTGGCGCTCAGCCTTTCTTATGGTCCAACTTTCACTACCATACATTGCAACTGGAAAGACCATAGCCTTGACTATACGCACTTTTGTTGACAGGGTGATGTCTCTGCTTTTTAGTGTGCTGTCTAGATTTGCCATGGCTTTCCTCCCCAGGAGCAAGCGTCTTTTAATTTCTTGGCTACAGTCCCCATCTGCAGTGATCTTGGAGCCCAGGAAAATAAAATCTGTCACTACCTCCATTTCTTCCCCATCTATTTGCCAGGAATTGAGAGGGCCAGATGCCATGATCTTGGTTTTCTTAATGTTAAGTTTCAACCCAAGTTTTGCACTCTCCTTCTTCACCTGCAACAAGAGGCTCTTTAGTTCTTCTTCACTTTCTGCCATTAGAGTGGTATCATCTGCGTATCTTAGGTTGTTGATATTTCTTCCGGCAATCTTAATTCCAACTTTTGATTCATCTAGCCCTGCCTTTCTCATGATGTGCTCTGCATATAAGTTAAATAGGCAGGGCGACAGTATACAGCCTTGCCGGACTCCTTTCCCAATTTTGAACCAATCAGTGGTTCCGTGTCCAGTTCTCACTGTTGCTTCTTGACCCGCATATAGGTTTCTCAGGAGACCAATAAGATGGTCTGGTACTCCCATCTCTTTAAGAACTTGCCACAGTTTGTTATGATCCACACAATCAAAGGCTTTAGCATAGTCAATGAAGCAGAAGTAGATGTTTTTCTGGAACTCCCTAGCTTTCTCCATGATCCAGCGTATGTTGGCCATTTGATCTCTAGTTCCTCTGCCTCTTCGAAATCCTGCCTGCACTTCTGGTAGTTCTCGATCCACATACTGCTGAAGTCTAGCTTGTAGGATTTTAAGCATGACTTTACTAGCATGAGAAATGAGTGCAATGGTGCGATAGTTTGAACATTCTTTGGCACTGCCTTTCTTAGGAATTGGAATGTAAACTGATCTTTTCCAATCCTGTGGCCACTGTTGAGTTTTCCAAATTTGCTGGCAAATTGAGTGTAGCACTTTTACTGCATTGTCTTTTAAGATTTTGAATAGCTCAGCTGGAATACTGTCACCTCCACTAGCTTTGTTGTTGCTCAGCTTTTCTAAGGCCCACTTCACTTCACATTCTAGGATGTCTGGCTCGAGGTCAGTGACCACCTCATTGTGATTATCAGGGACGTTAAGCTCATTCTTGTATAGTTCTTCTGTGTAATTTTGCCACCTCTTCTTAATCTCTTCTGCCTCTGTTAGGTCCCTGCCATTTTGGTCCTTTATCATGCCCATTTTTGCATTAAACGTTCCCTTCATTTCTCCAATTTTCTTGAAGAGATCTCTGGTCCTCCCTATTCTATTGTTTTCTTCTATTTCTTTGCACTGTTCATTTAAGAAGGCATTCTTATCTCTTCTAGCTATTCTCTGGAATTCTGTATTCAATTGGGTGTATCTTTCTTTTTCTCCCTTGCCTTTCGCTTCCCTCCTTTCCTCAGCTATTTGCAAAGCTTCCTCAGACAGCCATTTTGCTTTCTTGCATTTCTTTTTCTTTGGGATGGTTTTGGTTGCTACCTGTTGTACAATGTCACGAACCTCTGTCCATAGTTCTTCAGGCACTCTGTCTATCAGATCTAATTCCTTAAATCTTGCCTACTTAGAAGTAAATTCATTGAGTTCAGTAGGACATAATCCAGAATATGATTGAAGTCATAGTATAGTGGTACCTCAGTATTCAATTGCTTTGAAACTCGTTGAATTTGATACTCAACTCATTTTGACTGGAAAAAAAATTTCTGATACTTGTCATTTGTTTGATACTCGATGCAAAAGCTAGAACTTGTCAGTGTTGGTTGCCTCATGACTTGCTATACTTTCCAGCCGAAACAAAGGGTGACATGTTAGTCATGCAATAGCAGTTGCCCTGTGTACATCCTCTTTGTGTTTTTTTGTGCTTTTTTCTCATCAGTACAGGTAAGTGAAGTTTTCATTTTATTGATTCTTATTTAATCTGAGTATCCATCAATTTTTAGTTTATTCTTGAGGTAAAGTAATGATATACCACTCTGTCTTCTTACATATTGCCTTAAAATGTCCTTGGTTTGGGAACACATTAAATTTATTTACATTATTCCTTATGGGAAAAATTTGTTTGGTACTCATCATTTTTGGTATCCATTGTGCCTCCCAGAACCAATTAACAACAACTACCGAGGTACCACTGTATATCATAAATTTCACAGAATACGGTGAAATTTACTTCAGTTATTGTTTTTATGACTATGGTTTTAGAGTCTATGAAATAACATGGGAAAGAGAGAAGCAGAATACAGAACAGAGAGCTAAATTTAAAGCTTTAATTGCTAGTCTTAAATAAATCTCTTATGAAAAATAAGATGCCTCTTTTTAATTAAATAGTTTATTCTTTTCCTTTCAAGGGATGGGATATTCCTTGGGTGCTGGTCCCCCTGGGCCACCAGGTCCCCGAGGCCCCCCAGGACCACCTGGCTTTTCAGGAACTGGCCTTATCTCTACTGAGGATGGAGTTTGGACTGACCAGTTCAGGAGTGAATTGATCCAATACCTTACAAGTAAGCATATGGCTCCTTCTGCAGTTTTATTCAAGATTTGGACCTCATCCAGGTTCATGATCTGATTGATCTCAGAGTTCTTTGGGGTTTCATATCAGATTCTTGTGTGGCAATCGCATTTATCCTAAAATTAGTTATTAAAACTTTATCTTTGTGGCCTTCAAGAAAACATTAAAGGAATAAACAGTGCACATTAAATGTCAAATTAACATACTGAACAACAGAAGAACACCAGGTTCAAAAATAAATTGCATGGGGTTTATTTTCCAAAGAAAGGTGAGAAACTTGTGTTACTCTGTGTTTAATAAGCTTTGTTTAAAAACATGGACTTAATATTTATTCATGTCCTTATTTGTATATTTTTAAGATAAAGTACACTTTTAACATGAATGCAATTATACTGTACAGCAATATAAATTCATACATACAAAGGAATGTATATTCTGCATGGCCACAGTTGAAAAATATTCTTTATTCTACCATATGGAATGCTTTTTCAGCTGTCTCATAAAAAAAATAAGAATTCTCTACTATTTTCATCTTAGATGTCCTTGAAAGTATTTCTAGAGTAATGAACAGAAGCACCCCAAAAAGTAGTTTTGTCTTCTGAAATGTTGAAGTATCAAGACTTGAAACATCCATAATGGTTCTCGATCTTCATGATGCATATACTGATATAGAAGTATCCTTTCTCCTTGATTTTCATTTTCAACATCCTTTCAATACAAATGGTGTATATTGCGCTGAATTCTTGATTGAGAAAAGAAACAACAGTTCCACTTTAGTTTCCGATTCACGGTCTTCTCAACAGAGATTATAACCATTGCATGGCAAAGGGCCTGGTTACTTGAGGGACTGCCTGTCTCCTCATAACACCTGCTTGGCCAATTCAATCTTGCAGGGGCTGTTGTGCTCCAAGTTCCTAATTAAACAATATCAGTATCAGGACCCTACTACCCTTCTCTGTAGTAGCATCTGCCTTCTAGAAAGAGGTCCCCTCCAAGATATGGAAGGGCTCCCAATCTGATGTTGTTTAGAAGAGTCACAAAGACCAGGCTTTTCACCCAGGCCTTTGGCCTTTTGCTTCAGTGCACCTAAAGAAGCAAAGTGGAATAGAACTATGATAATAGAGTACCATTTAAAATATTCCCGTCTACACATGTTTTGCACCTACTGAATAAATATCCTATTTACTTATGTATTTCTGATATTTCTTAGAGGATTCTGAGTGGTTCACAATGAGCCACCACAATGAAAACATTAAATGTAATAAAGCCCTAACCCTAACACAAACTGTAATAAAACCATAACCATAACACAACTTATTGTGTAGTGGGTTCTGGAACGCAGGAAAGACGCCAGGCAGAGGAGTGCAGCATGCAGCTCTTTATTGGTGGTATAAACTGTACTGAGAAATCAGGGTTACCTGTGACCCTTATATACCTGGCCAGGTACGCATTCAACCAATCATTTCAAACCTCAGATTTCCCGCCGAAAGCTGATCCCTGTCACAGCAGTTTCGGTACAGTGCCACTGGTGGTATCGGCTGCGCAGCTGTTGCAACTGTTCTCATTTAACCGAGTACATAACACAACTAGTACCAGCAGCTCCTCCTTAATCTGGTCCTAAAGGCTTTTACAAGCTTCCAGGAAATCGTAGGAATAGGAGCCACCTATGTTTGGGACACAAGTTCCAAAGGACAGGAATCCCCACAGAGACTCTTCATTTCTAGAATTCTTCCTATCCTATTTCTCAAGAGATGCAGAGCTTCGGCAAACATTTTGTGTTCCCTCCAGATGAGTAGGCAAAATCTGATTGTGATAAGCAGTTTCATAGATTTGTAAATTGTAGGTTGTTGCCTATTTTGATACACATCCCTAAGTATCAAGTTAACCTTTTAGGGCACAAGCTTTTAGGAGAAAGGATGCAGGGCCTTATTCATTTGAAGTTACCCAATTATCTGGGATTTTCCAAATGTTTTATGGACAATTCAGAATACCTCAATATAATTTTCCATCACTATAGAATAAGCAATCTATTGCAGACAGTAGATTGTTTCACTTCTGATCTCCTGCTACTGCTGTAGACTTTTATTATTGTTTATTATTATTGCCAATAATTATTATTGTTATTTTTTAATATTGTTGCTATATATCCAGCTTCTCCTCAATTCTGCAAAACTGTAGACGATCAGAATCTATGTTAATTGATGTAGTCCTATTAATATGCACCATATGATTTGTAGGTGATGATGTACGTAGCTTCATCAGAGGACCACCTGGACTTCCAGGACCACCAGGACCAAGAGGAGATGGCAGCTTTAGGACTGAAAATTATAGAAGCTCTGTAAATTCAGAAGGAACATATGGCAGATCCACAAGTTCTGGCTTATCATATGATGCATCATTAGCTGCAGGAGGATCAAACAGCAATTCATTCAGAAGCAGTGGTGGATTACATGGAGATGAATCTTACGCTGGAACATTTGGAAGAGAAGAATCACAAATAGGTGCAAAAGGATCTTCTTATATGAGATCCTATGATGTGTCACTGGATTACAATGAATTAGCATCCAGAGTCTCTGAAAACATACAGAGTAAGTACACAACAATATATTCATAGTTTTATCTGTGCCAACCTTGGGGAAATAGGTGCAGTTTTTAAGCATAATAAATATAAATAACTCAAGCTCATTGAATCATTGATAGGAAATGTTTTTTGGCTATGGACTCAGAAATTGCATGTAGTGATACCCAAATTTTCAGTTTTTGTTGTCCTTCTGTAAAATTTGAGAGTTTAAATTGTGTATGTGTGTTGAACCTTGCAGATTTGTCCACTGTTTTTTTGGGGGGTGGGGGGTGGGGGAGTTGCTAAAAATGCTGGAAATCAGAGGTTTGCCTTCACACCTGAAGGTATGAACTGGGGTTGCAAATCACATCTGGCTCATATGCCTCTTATTGCTGCACTAAATATTGGCCTTAAAAAATTGATGCCACCCTGAATATTTAATTTAATTTCAGCCGATGACTCTGTGGAGCTCCCCCCCACACACTCCTTTAGCAATTCTCCAGCATTCAGAGTTTATACTGATTGGTGTTGAACACCCAGATTTTAGCCACATGATTTTGGCCTTTCAGGGATGATTTTTAAAGATGGGAATAGGACTAGTTTACATCTGGGAGGCCAGATGTTTTTATCCTTAACACACCTAAAATAGGACTGGAAATATTTAACCTTACTACCCATCCCCCTCAAATGTTACTCAACTCTCATTTCATAGAAAGCATTTTTGGAAAATGCTCAGCACGTATTCCTTTTCTGAATGCCAGTACAACAAATGCAATGAAGGTGGTAAAGTAGTACCATAGAAGTACATTCTCACAATCATGCCCTAGGATTGTTCTCAATACTGTACTTATCCATAGATGTAATTCCTTAAGTATTTGCTCAAACTTGATGAAGGCTAATTCTGCAAATTAGGGCAGATTTGGGTATTAGATTAGAAAAACATTTTTTTCAGCAGTAGGCACACAACAAATTGTTTTTGATAGAACCTACAATAGGCTAAAATCTTTGGTTCATGTTGTTAAGTTATATCCCACACTGAGAATATAGCAGTGATAAGTGCCTTAAGAAATTAAAACCAAGACCTAACATTGACCAGCTCCAACAGTGGAATACTGTTTCTTACATGACATAAATTAAGTAGGCATATATTTTAAATCATAATATAGTAGTGGGGTAGGACAAAACAGTCATTGTGTAGGATCTAAACTGTGGACTTTGTGGGAGAATGTTGCACTATTTTTTACATCTATTATCATTCCTAAAACTTTACTTAATATCTGAAAGAATTGGAGTTATATCTGTGGATCCCTAACCTAGTTCTAAGATAATGCTTGAGTTAATTATCAAGTTTTTAGAAAACAAAAACAAAGCATTACAGGATTCCAAGAACTGAAATGGATTGTTTCACTTTTACGGAGACCAGAATTCTAAATTGTTAGCTCTAGGTTGATAACAGCAGCAATTTATGTAATTTGTGTACTTCTTATAATTGTTTTGGAAACTCACTTTACATACCAAGCCTTGCGTTAAAACTTTACATTTTGTGTGTGTGTGTGTGTGTGTGTATCAATCAATCAGTTGGTGTCCATACATGCAGAGCAATGGTTCAACTTCACATTGAATATTTTGGTAGAGATTTAAAGACATCCATGTGTGTTTTCTGTAAGACTTTAGTGCAGCTTTTTATAATATCAGTCAAAATTATGACCAAGAGATAAATGCAGTTCTTTAGAGGAGCAATGATAGTTCTCATTAATTTCAGTTTTCTTTACGAGATGGGATGTTTTACGAATTTGGGTGTGAATCAGCACAGTTACAGTAAGTGGTGTTTCAAGAAAATGCCACATCATTATTAAAACAGCCTCATTCATTGCCATTTCTCTTTCCCAATCCAAACTCATCAACTGAAAAGTCTAATGTTTCCAACAAGAACCTATACTGTCAAATAAATTGCCATTGTGATTACCATTAGAGCTGACCCTTGCCCCATTTAGGAAAAATTTTCCTAAATTTGCTTCTATACCCAAGCTGTTTTTCCATTATTAATGTGTTTTTAAATCCTATATGTTCTATATAATTCTTATCAGCAACCCAGAGGTACAAGAATTGGCAGAATACAAATTAATGATAATAATAATAACAATAACAATAACAATAACAACAACAATAACAACAACAACAACAACAATAATAATAATAATAATAATAAAAAATTTATTTTCTAGGTCGAGGCCTTCTTCAAGACGTGATTGCTTATCATACACAAGGCCCACCTGGACCTCCTGGGCCCCCTGGTATTAGCAAAGTGTTTGCGGCCTATGGCAACATCACTGCAGACCTCATGGATTTCTTCAAAGGTAACTTAATAATTTCTTATTTACTTTTGCCTTTTATATACCATTTCCATATTCTATTTCTTTTTTTGTATTTATCTATATCAATATCTATATACCTAGACTAGCATAACTGTGAATGGTAGAAGTAAAGGTTTGTCATAAATGTGATCTCTGGGCCTTTTTAAAAACGATATATGAAACAGTGTCAAAGAAAACTTAAATAGCTTAAGAGATCCTTACCTGAAAGACCTAATGGCACTTAACTCATAATAAGAGTAGTTCACTTGTTTCTGAAATATTTGCATAGATAGCACTTATTTTATATTTATAAGCAGAATATCTAGAAATGCTGATTTTGATTGTTTTTTTTACAGCTTACGGAACTATTCCAGGCCCACGTGGACCACAAGGACTCATGGGATACCCAGGACCTAAAGGTATTTTATATGCTTCGATGGGAAACTTTAAGAAACAAGGTTGGCTTTCATATGCAGTGACTCTGCGACATTCAAATAATCTAATAGGTTGGGAAGGCAGTCTAGACAGACATTGTGTTCTTTTAATTGATACTGCTAGTACCTGGATGTCTGGAAGCAGTCCAAAAGAGTTGGATAAATGACTCATCTAGATGAACATGTAATCTTTTTTTGATCATATTGAAAAGAAATTATGTGAAAGTCTAAATTTTGCTTTTAGAAGATACAAGTGGAGATCTAGAACAAAATGTTGCAAAAAGAGCTTTGGTGGAGAAGTGGGCTAATGCCTCCTTAAGTAACACCAGCTGCCTGCAATTAGTGCAGGTTCGAGTCCCACCAGGCTCAAGGTTGACTCAGCCTTCCATCCTTCCGAGGTAGGTAAAATGAGGACCCAGATTGTTGGGGGCAATTAAGCTGACTTTGTAATAATGCCGCTTGGGGGGTGTATGAAAGCCCTAATAAGCAGGCATATACATAGAATGAAGGCTACTGCTAAGCTTGTAAGCCGCCCTGAGTCTTCGGAGAAGGGCGGGATATAAATGGAATTAAAATAAAAATAAAAATAAAAAATATGCTTTGTAACTGGAATGTTCCTATTCAGGATTTAAACAACAATCATCTCTTTTTCTAGATGTTCCACTCTTTATGCTCCTTTAACTTTTGCTGGATTGTTTTCCATGTATAATATTCTGCTCAGCATGCTTTGTGGCCTTTAGAATTTTTGGGAGACCCCTTTAAAAATAAAGCCTTTTTTTTCTTTTTTCTATAAACCTCAGAGTTTCCCTCAGAGTGCCAGTATTTTGTCCTTGTTCCTTGAGAAAACCTTTGGGCCCCAATTCTGTTGGCACACAAATGCTTTGAATTATTCACCCTTAGAGAAAATGGTAACATTTCTTTCAGTTTAGCACTACAATAAACTTTAAGGGCCTTCACTTGTGTTCTTTCTTATTCTAAAAAAATATAAAAATGAAGCAAAGTCTTATACACCAAAAGTAAAGCAACTTCTACACAAACATGAAGGCATTTTCTCTTGTATTTAATTTTGTTTAAATAATAACCTGTTGCTTACTAACATTAAATTGATTCATTCTGGCTGTTTGCAGTTAGGCAGGTATTATCAATGAAAATGCTGATAATCTCATGCATAAAGTAATTCATGATTTGCATAACTGAAAACTGCTGGAAAGTTTGGATGCAGAAAGGGAAGCAAGTGAAACATTTTCCATTTTGCTTGATACCTTCGTAAGAAAATGGCTGGGAGTGTTCTTGGGACAAGGAATTGGAAGGCCTGTGATCAGTTAACTTTTAAATTTTTTAAATGGCTTAACAAGGTCTTTTTAAACTTTTGTCAAATGACCCAGTTTAGCTTCCTAGATTGATTACATTATTTGATTTTCCCCTTTATTCTAGGTGATACTGGACCAATTGGCCCACCAGGCCCTCAAGGACCAAGAGGGCCAAAAGGTGAAAAAGGTACAATACTATCTTTAAATAAAGATAAGCATAATGTAAACCCATGATCAAAAAGTTTTAATCATAATTTAGATTTATAATCCACTGAACTCTTAACTTTGTGTGAGCAATTTCTTTTGTAACTTTCAGAGATCTACAATATAGGCAATATGATACTACAAATCCCCTGCATATGTTAGATCCCAGAAATAGGGAAAATCAGATTAGCATAAGCATCTGTGAGGAAGGGGTGGCAAATGTGATGACAAAACATGTGAACTTGGGTCTGTTAGGATGGAAATGTACATGGGTGGGGTATGTAACATAATGTCACGTTTCCTCTTTTCACCATTGTGGTTAATAGCAGAACTAACTCTATATGGCAGGACATTAACTCCATTTTGGATTTTTATAAATTCATTTATTTGCTCCTTCTGTTTCCATCAGGTGAATCAGTATATAGTGGCCGAAGGAGAAGACAAAGTACAAGAGCCTAATCTAAGAACACAAATTCGGGCATACCTTACCCCAAACATTGCTATTTTTTTAACACCAAAAGAGATGAAACACCAATGTCTTTTGACTTTCACTAAAGAAACATCAATCTGCTACGAAGACTTGGTATTTGGGGAATTATTTTGCTAACATGTTCTCTTATGTCTATATTCTGGATGGCTTTCAGATAGCTTATTTGTTATATCTCTACATTAATTAGAAGGTCTATCATTGAAATATGAGGATTTTATAACTGCATAGCCTGCCCAATTCAGCTTATTATCCAGGACAAACACATCTGAATTCCTTCAGATAAATACTAGAACATTTTCATACAATTTTTGAAACATTTTTTTAAAAAATCATTTTCATTTTTAAAATGAATGAAAAAATTAAAGTTGTGTACTTTATCTTGACATAGCAGAGGATGTATCTAAAAAAGTGCTGCATTTAAGACAGGGGGCTAAAACCAGAGGTAACAATACCCAAAATATTGCCAGCAGGATGTATAAAACGTTACATTATATATTTATCCATCCTTTCAAACCCTGTTAACTGCACTGTGAAGAATCTTAGAGTTAATGATAATTAAGCATTTTTGTTACAACTGATACAAAAAGTTTGCTATGGTTTTTTATCACATGAAATGCCATTTTAATATCAAGCTTTCCCATTAGATCTTGTTTAGCCTTTGGTTTCTACTAAAATTAAAATAGTGTGTTGTTCTGACATGGTTGGGGGGAAGTTTATAAGCTAACTATTGACTTGTTTTGGTTTTGGTGCTTTCATGTCAGTCTTGACTCTTGGAAACTATATGGGCAACTCCCAACAGTTTTTTTGGCAACACTCTCAGAGGTTGTTTGCCACTGCCTTCTCCCTAGGGCCGAGACTGAGTAGTCTAGTTTTTCAATTTCAAGTCCGGTACCTTTAACCACTCTGCATCAAACTGGCTGTCATAATAGTAACTACAGTAAAATAATTTCATATTGTGTTCAGTATCATATCCTCCAAAACAGAATGATCTTACTTAAAAATACATCTACCTTTACAATGAACACCTTTCAAGCTTTTTTCAATAAGCATGTACAATCCCAAGTAATTTCATCATAGAATTATATGCACAAAATAGATAAAGGAAATAAGCATATTTATCAGTAAAATTTATTTTCATATAGCTTCAAATCGGTCAAGTTGACAATGTTATTTTGTATTGCCTAAATTCTCTGATTCCCCCATCATAATGCATTTTAGCAGTATTTGCAAAACAATTGGTACCAAAAGTGTAATTAAACATGATATAATCATGCACACACAGTAAATGGTACAGTACTATGCAATTCGGTGCATGTCTACTCAAAAGGTTCCATTAAATTCACTGGAACTTGTTTCTTGATAAATATTTGCAAAATGAAACTGTAATGTATTGCAGTATCCAGCTTTCCTAAGCCTGTAAGATGATAGATGATAGATGATAGATGATAGATGATAGATAGACAGTGTCTGCTTATTTGTCTGTCTGTCTACCTACCTATCTATCCAAGTGTTTTGACTCACACTATAATCTTTTATACTTTAAATCCTGAAATGATAGCTGACATTTTGAACCTATGAACTATAAGTACAATTATAGTCCATCCTCTATTTTCTCTCATTTGCTACATGATCTTACCAATATTCATTGCTTATGTGACATCAAGTCATTGCCAACTCTTAATAATCAGTTTGTGGTTGGTAATGAAAGGCTACAGATATAGATAATTAACACCAGTGCTAGATTGCCAATTTACAGATTACAAATGGTCAAGTGACCAAACTAATATTCTCTCTATATGATGACCAATCTCTAATTCTTGAAGTTGCATGAATGAAAATTTAGTATACTTGGAAGGCACCAGATTAGGCAAAAGGGAGAGATTTATCCAACAAAACATACAAGATGAAATCAAGAACTGTTAATCTTTTTTTGCCTCAAACCCAGTATGTCCCATTTTAAAAAGGACTGGAGGCTATATTCTAGCAGTATATACCAGCAGTTTGCCTTGACAACTGTGAACCATATTTGCAGTTAAAATTGGATTAGCTGGCTGTCAGTTTCTGAATCTTCCCTAAACATCAATCACAAATCCTTAAGTGTATTAAATACTTTTCTGAATTTATCATTATCATGGAAAATGAATTCAAGTTTTCTTTTTTAATTGAAGTACAAGTTTTTATTCAGGATAAAATGAATAACTTGTAACTAAAATCTAAGCGTGGAGGTTAGTTGTGGGATTTTGAAACAAGAATCTGTTTGAGCTATTTGCCATAGAAGTAGTGCTGTGCATTTAATCCAACTGTCATTTGTAAATGATTTTTTAAAAAAAATAAAATAAAATAAAATTACTTTAAGAATCTGTAGTGTGTTTTCTTTCAAAATCCAGTAGGGTACAATCACAAATGGGAACAAAGTTGGATTAACTCTAATTTACATTTTAACTGATCAGGTTGACATTTAATTAATGTATTCTACAATTATTCAGCTATTTCTACTTGAGTAAACAGTAATTAGTTTTTTTTCTTTAAGCTGCCTCAGGCGTGTCACAATGTTGCAACCGGAGCCTGAAAAGCTTTGGCAATTGCGAAAAGTGATAACCTTAGATCACAGGTCTGCAACCCGCGGCTCCGGAGCCGCATGCAGCTCTTTCAGCCGTCTCCTGCGGCTCCCAGTCCTCTGCCATGTGCAGTCCAAAAAAAAAAAGTGGGACTAAAAAAGTTCAACCAATCAATTCAAATATGCAGGGTAGGTGCATATCTCGCCTTGGGTCCACTCTTCAGCATGCGCACACACTTTTTGCGGCTCCCAGTTTTTCCTTTTGTGAGGGAACTGGATCCGAGTGGCTCTTTCACTGTTTCAGGTTGCTGACCCCTGCCTTAGATTAAGCCTGTTTGCCTACAAAGAAAACTTGCTAAAAGCCATAGACGGACTCAAGGGGTAAAACTAATTACATTTGTTTAAAGAGATTAAACCTACAGAAGCCAACAGTTTGGTCTCATTGCTAGTCTTTGTGAAACAGACTAAAATATTCCAATAACCAAAACACACAAACCGAGCCTCTGAATTACAAAACACTGTAAAAATTCTATAAAAATTCTTATAACCCAGTCAAGCTGCCAGCTGACCCAGAACTAAATAAACCAACTTCTGTTCTGACATGCTCATCTCCTGGCTTTTCATTTCATCAGCGCTGATTGCATTCTCCTGGCTGGAGAAAATGAACCAGGGGGCTTTTCTTCCAGCAACAGCTTCCCTGTCTTTTTCCTCCCTGCCTGCTGAACTTTCCTTCCACAGCTTCTTCTCCATCCCTTTTCCTGCCAAAACCCACCTCCTTTTATATACTCTCCTCTTTTTTCCCCCTCTTCTCTTCAGTTCACCTCCAGCTACGTGCTGCTTCTGGAAGCACCAATTAGCTGGAGCCCTACTGGTGCTCCTGGGGCTTCTGCCGAGGCCCAACAGTCCTGTAGCTCCAGCTGCCTCTCCCTCAGGCTTGGGTCACTTCAGCTCATTCCCCTCCCCTGCTACACTTGTCTAGGAGGGTCACCTACCAACTGCCACATGCCAAAGTACCATTGGTGGTACGCGTACCACCAGTTGAAAAGCCCTCTTCTAGAGGGCAGCAATAGAAAATGTATTCTTAGACCAATTCAAGAGCTGGTTATCCTTTTTTTGGAACACCTTTGTCAAAACCTCCCAGTGACTCAGATTTCTCATGATTGGACAGCATCCTTAGAACACGCAACAAGCAAAACACAGCAAGAGGTTGATAACCTTATTATTAACTTGTTCTCTGGGAGTGCACAGTGACACATATGGTGTTTTGCTCCCTATTTTACACCTATGATAATAGAGCTGAGAGATTCTATCATGTTTAGTGAGGAAAAGCTGACAACTTGTCACTGAGACACAGACGCTATGAATGGGAAGGGATTTCATTATGTCACCTATACCACCCCTACTAATGCCAGAATCCAATTAACTCCCCTAACACATGGCTAGCCAGCTCCAACACAGCACAATTTCTCACTGTTCTTGACATTGTTCTAGTATTAGTGGTTCTTATTGATGAGAAATTCTTCCTAATTGATCCAATCAGACAATTCCAACATCCGGAGACTTCCGGTGGCTGCGTGGCGCCGGAGACAGCCTTCCCGGGCTGCCCGCGGCTCAGCTGAGTAATTTTCGCCCGAAACAGCGCCGATCAGCTGTTCGGGTGAATTTGAAGCCCCCTCCTCGGGAGAAGAGGAGGGGGTGAGGCCCCAGGTAGGGGTCGAGTTCTCCGGGGCCGCCTGAGCTTGTAGCTTGGGCGGCTGAAGGATCGAACTCCCCCGTAGCCTGGGTCGCTCCCAGCTGGTCAGCGTCTCTGCTCCGGATTTCTTGGAGCAGAGCCAGCCGTCTGCGACCACCCCTGCCTGAAGGAAGGACTATGGAATAAAAAGAGCAGGCAGAGCGGTACAAGAGGAAAAGGTGAAGAGGATTATTTTATTTTACTCTCGAGCTTGATGGACTTTTTAAACTTAAAGTGAAAGTGCGTCATAATTGTAAGTAAAAGATGGCGGCTAAACCTCCCCCTAAAACTCTTCGGAGTGCTGGAACTTCTCCGGTGCAACAATCATCATTGCAGGCGTTGCATCCTCCTGATGTATTGACACCGAAGGATTTACAAGATGCTCTTGAAAAACATACCCAGGTAATTCTGGAATCAATGGGTGATAAATTTGCACAGATGGAGGAGAAATTGGAGAAATTGGAGGAGAGAATGGAAGAGAGGATGGAACAGAAGTTCAGTGTGATGAAGGTAGACATTTTGTCTTCAGTGCATAAAGTGGCTGAATGTGTGGAAGATTTGGATGAAAAAGTGGAAGATTTGACTCAAAAGAATGCCATATTAGAAGCAAAAGTATTGGAGAATGAAGATTTAAGAGACAAAATGGATAGAGAATTGAGTTTTGCTCAATATTACCAGATGCAGTTTGCTGTTAGAATCAGAGGTTTAAAAGAGAATATTAAGGAAGATCTAAAGCAGCTGGTTTCTGAGGCTCTCGAAGTGGTATTGAATCAGCCAGCATCTGAAATAAAAGAAGGCATGGACAAAGTGTTTCGTGTGAATTCATGGATTGCTAGACAGAGAAAGCTGCCTAGAGATGTGGTGGTTTATTTTGCAAAAAGGGAAATTAGAGATGAAGTTATACAAGCTGCCTATGATACTAAAGTTGTGATTGCTGATCAAGAAGTTCTGGTTCTAAAAGAAATTCCTCCAAAGATTTTAAGGAGAAGGAAGGATTTTACATTTCTTGTGCAAGAGCTCAAGCAACGAGATATAAGGTTCAGATGGGAGATCCCAGCTGGGTTGATGGTGATGCATGAAGGTAAAAGGTACCGTCTGGTTACTGTGATGCAAGCGCGTGATTTTTACAACAATGTTTTAAAAGCAACCCCATTAACACTTCTGGAAGCTGCAAAGGGATCTGGAGAAGGAGAACATCAAGAGGCTGAAGATGGACAGACAGAGGAGAACGGTGCTGGAGGAGATCAAGTTACAACTTCTTTGGATGATCCTAGAGAACAGAGGGTGACGCGTGCTGCTTTAAAACGATCAAAAAAGATAAAAGAACAAGATCAGCAGAAGTCTATGGAACTTCCACAACGTACTTACAGCCAAGCAGTGGGTGGAGCATGGCCTAAATAAGATAGTCCTATCAAAGCAGTGCTCCAAGAGCTTTGGGATGATATGCATGGCAACTAAATTTTTAACTTGGAACGTTAATGGACTAAATTCACCACAGAAGAGGAAGAAAGTTTTTCAATATTTAAAACAATTCAAGATAGATGTTATATGTTTGCAAGAAACGCATATTAGGGTTGTGGATCAGAAGTATTTATCGAACTCAAGGTTGGGTACGCAATTTGTTGCTTCTGCAATGAATAAGAAAAATGGAGTGGTTGTTTATGTTAAAAGTGCTTTAACAGCAGACCTAATTGAAGCAGATAAGCATGGAAGATACGTTATGATAGAGTTGCTGCTAGAAGGTAAAAAGACGCTTTTAGTTGGATTATATGCTCCTAATCAACAACAAGCTGACTTTTTTAGTTTACTTCATACAAAGCTTACCCAGTTGGATTATAAATCTTTTATTTTTATGGGGGATTGGAATGGTGTTTTGGATGTACAGATGGACAAGGCTGGAGCTTTTAAGCGTGTCCCAAGTCATGCTAGACTGCCTAAATCCTTTTTTGAAATGAAGGATGACTTGGAACTGCGAGATATTTGGCGCGAGAGACATTTGCAGGAAAAGGATTATACTTTTTATTCTGACAGACATCAATCTTTTTCCAGGATCGATTTTATTTTATTGACTAATGATTTTTTTTAAGGACTAAAAAGGTGAAGATTTGTGCAAGAACTATTTCTGATCATAGTCCAGTTTGGCTAGAGATTGATAAGGAGAATAGAGACAGGCGCTCATGGCGCGTAAACAAGAATTTGTTTAGAAATCAGAGAAATGTGGAAGAATGCAAACAGCGGATGAAGGATTTTTTTGAAATTAATATGAATAAGGGCACCTCTATGGACATGGTTTGGGATGCTAGCAAGGCTTATATGAGAGGGGTGTTGATATATATGAATAATAAACATAGACGTGCTGTGGAAGCTAGGAGGAAAGAACTGGAGAATGAAACAAAGGAGAAAGAAAAGGCTTTGATTTTGAATTCAGAGGATGTGAAGATTAAGGAGGCTATTAAACTGTTTAGAGGACAATTTGATAAATTAATGGCTGACCAAGTGGCAACCAATTTGCGGTTTGCCAGGCATAATACTTTTTGCAACGCTAACAAACCAGGTAGATGGTTAGCTTATAGATTGAGGAAAAAACAAAGGGCTTCTAATATAGACAAAATTGAGTATAAAGGAAGGGTTGTGTTTCAACAGGACCTTATCAAGGATGCTTTTGTGGATTTTTATTCTAAATTATATGCTAAGGAGAAGATTAATGAAAAAGACATTGATATATATTTGGAGAATGCTAGCATCCCGGTTCTTACGCAAGTACAAAAAGAGGAGATTAATCAATTAATTACAGAAGAAGAAATTTTTACAGCAATTAAGGAATTGAAGGTGGATAAAGCACCAGGTACAGATGGTTTGACTGCGGCTTACTACAAAAATTTACAATTAGAGATGATAAAACCGTTAAAGGAACTGTTCCAGACAATCCAGAGGGGGGGAAAAGTGCCACCGTCTTGGAGAACAGCTTTTATTTCCTTGATTCCGAAGGAAGACCAAGATGCTACTCAAGTTAAAAATTATAGACCGATATCGCTTTTAAATACAGATTACAAGATATTTGCTAAGGTGTTGGCTAATAGACTGATGAGGGTTCTGCAACAGGTGATTCATGGGGACCAAACGGGGTTTATTAGTGGTAGGCAAATGAAAAATAATGTGAGGCATATAGTTTTTGGAAAGGAACAACCAGATCCCTGCGGCGCTAATCTTTCTAGATGCTGAAAAAGCTTTTGATCAATTGAATTGGCAATTTTTGATGAAAGTTTTAGATAAAATGGACTTTGGGGGAAATTTTTTACAACCGATTAGGGCATTATATCAAAAACAAACTGCCCGAATTATAGTTAATAATAGCCTGACAGAAGCATGTAATATTGAGAAGGGCACAAGGCAAGGGTGTCCGTTATCGCCCTTGTTATTTGTGTTAACATTAGAGATATTATTGGTTAAAATACGGAATTCGGAAAAAATTAAGGGTATACAAATTAGAGATCAGGATTATAGATTGAGAGCATTCGCAGATGATCTGGTTGTTACAGTGACCCAGCCAGAGAACTCTGTTGTGGACCTGATGGAGATAATAACACAATATGGGAAGGTTTCTGGATTTAAAGTTAATATACAGAAAACCAAAATTCTGGCCAAAAATATGACAGTTTCACAAAAGGCTCTCTTAGAAGGATTAACTGGATTTGAGATTGTTAAAAGGGTTAAATATTTGGGGGTGCTTTTGTCGCTCTCTAATACAAAGTTATATAAAAATAATTATGAAAAATTATGGGGGAAAATTCAAAAAGAATTGGAGAGTTGGGAAAAATTGCAATTGTCTTTGTTGGGACGGATCGCAGCAGTGAAAATGAATGTCCTGCCTAAATTTTTATTCTTATTTCAAATGATACCGATTCTTAAGAAAGATTCTAATTTGGAGGAATGGCAGCGAGGTATCAATAAATTTGTTTGGGCAGGGAAAAGGCCACGAGTTAAACTTAAGATTATACAGGATACTCGTGAGAGAGGTGGTCTTAAAATGCCTAATCTTAAACTATATTATGAAGCTGCTGCATTAGTAGGAATAAGTGATTGGATTAATTTGACACAAGAGAGATTATTAAATCTTGAGGGCCACGATTTGTTGTTTGGCTGGCATGCATATTTGCTGTATGACAAGAAGGTAGACAATGTGTTTAGAGTGCATATTTTAAGACAGGCATTGTTGAGAGTTTGGAAGAAGTATAGACATAAGCTAGATTGCAAGATACCACTGTGGGCAATTCCAAAACACGCAATAGAAAATATACATGCTGGTTTCAAACATGATGTGACTACGTACAAGGAGATCCTAAGCTTGGAAAGAAATGTTTGGTGTTTGAAATCATATAGCCTCTTGCGAGAAGAGAAGGTTGTTCAAAATTGGTTTCAATATACTCAGTTACGGGCCAGGTGGAAAGAAGACCAGAAAAATGGTTTTACAATGACTGATGAAAATTTGATAAAGCAAATTAGAAACCAGGGACCAGCACATATTAAACGGATATATCTTGCGTTGATAGAGATTGACTCAGAAACAGAACTTGTTAAGGATTGTATGATAAAATGGGCCCAAAACATCCAGGAAATTATCACAATGGACACGTGGGAAAAGATTTGAGTGAGGAACGTAAAATTTACACAAGCTCAAAATCTAAGAGAGAATTTTTACAAAATGTTTTATAGATGGCATTTAGATCCTAAAAAGCTTGCAAGTATGTATCCGAATTATCAGCCTAAATGTTGGAGGTGTGGTGATGAAGACGCAACATATTTTCACATATGGTGGACTTGTAAAAAGGTTAAGGCCTTTTGGATAAAAGTCTGGTGGAACATGCAGAAGATTTTTAAACAGAGGATAAAGTTTTGTCCGCAACTTTTTTTGTTGGGAATAATTACAGATGCTACAGTTGTGGACACTAAGTTGAAGTTGAATTTAATTACGGCAGCAAGACTTTTGATAGGTCAGTACTGGAAGAAAGAGGAACTGCCGACCATAGAAGAGTGGACTTTAAAGGTTTCCGACCTGGCTGAGATGGCGAAGATTTCGGCCTATTTGAAAGATCATTCGCAAGAACGCTATATTATGGAATGGAGAAAATTGATTGAGTTTATCCAGAACAAGTATAGGGTTAAGAAGTTTTATGTAGCATTTGAATAAGTCTTCTTTCTTTTCTTTTTCTATTTTAGTTTTTCTATATATATTTAATATCACTAAGGTTTGTTTTATCCTATATAAGCTAGAGAGTGATGGATTTTAGAGTTTATGGTTGTTAGTATATGGTTGTTTATGATTGTTTTTTTATATATATACCTTGTATTTAGCTCTGGGAAGTCGGGGGGGGGGAGGGGGGAGGGGGGAGAGGTAGGGGGGGAGGGAGAAGGGAGGGGGAGGGGGAATTTTTAAAGGAAAAATTGTATGTTAAAACTTTTCAATAAAAAAAAGACAATTCCAACATCCCAGTAGCAGTTCCAGCTTCTTTCATCTCTTCTAGAATGAGATGCCCAGAAATGGGATAGTCCAAATATGATCTAACTAATACAATATACCATGGAACAGTTGCTCTCTGTGACCTGGATAAAATCCTTGTTTATTCAGTCCAATGTAGGATATGCAGTTTAGCACTTTTTTATATTGAAGGTCCATTGATTCTTCTCATAAGCCTTGTTCTCAAGCCAATATTTACTGTCTCATACTCAGGGCTTTTTTGGTCATAGAACGCCCAGAATGGAGTTCCGGCACCTTTTTTGGATGGAACCTTGTAGGGCTATCAAGGCGGGTTTTATGATGTGTGTGAGTTCCAGCATTTTATTTTTTTTACAAAAAAAAGCACTGCTCATACTTACGTGATTCTTTTCTATGCAGGAACATAGAACATTATATTTATCACAGCTGATGCTGAATACAGGTGTGTCTGTGTCTGCCTTTGAATCAGTGTTGAATCCTATCAACTTCCTGGATTAATCCCTGCAGTTTTCTTTACCAGGCTTTCCAGAAGTTATTTGCCACTATCTCCTTCCTAGGGCTGTGACTGGCCCAAGGTCCCCCAGCTGGCTTTGTGCCTAAAATAGGACTAGAATTCCCTTTTTTGATGCTTTAAGGCAGGGGTCTTCAAACTCGTGCTTGGCTGAGAAATTCTGGGAGTTGAAGTCCATGAGTCATAAAAGGGACACGTTTGAAGACCCCTGCCTTAAGGATTACACCAAATTACCTCTGTACTGAACTACATTCATGAATATATTCCACTAATTACAATATAAATAAAATCAAGATTTGAATCAAAAGATGACTTATTCTGTATGATGTTAAGCTTCAGTATCTGGCTAACTCAATTTTATTCCTTTGACACAGTACAACTGAAATCAGAATTTTTTAAAATGTTGCTTTGACAATACTAATTTCAACAGGAAGCATCAATGCTCTATCAATTTATGAAAGTAATGATGTGATTAAAAATGCACTTGTAGTAACAGACCCACATTGCTTATAGTATTTTGTGTAAGAAATTCATCATGCCTTTTTGCTCAGATTGATATGCCAAAACTACAGGCCCATGAAGAGTATGACATTTTTCTACTGCATCAAACCCAGTGATGGGATCCAGCCAGTTTGCACCATTTTGGCAGAACCGGCAGTTAATTTTTTGTTGCCCAGGCCCAGAATGGACTTCCGGAAGCAGCATCCACACAGAGATCTGGTTGTTCACATATTTGAATCCCACCACTGGTCAAACGTATACTTTTCAATGGAGTTCTGCACATTTACTTTTTCAGAGATTATATAAAAGACCACCAGAAGTAACTTCTCATGTTATCTAATGAAGAAAGGGATATTTTGACAGAATTATGATTACTGATGGACAGAATATCAAGTTATTCCAACTGATTTAAACTAACCATTTAAACCGAGGCAGCATAAAACGAGAACGTATTAGAATATATCTTGCTAAATAGTTATGAAAATATATTCATGAGATATGTCGCCTCATATTTCTATTTGAAAGAATCCTTTATTATTAAAGGTATCTTTGAAACCCTTTATCTCAGTTTCTAAAATTGTGTGAATTTTACAGGCTTTTATATATCATGCATTAGCCTTATCACAAAGAGATCACAAAACTTAGGGCAGAATAACTGAATGGGAATATATAGGAAAG
Organism: Vipera ursinii; assembly: GCF_947247035.1. Classification (NCBI taxonomy): domain Eukaryota; kingdom Metazoa; phylum Chordata; class Lepidosauria; order Squamata; family Viperidae; genus Vipera; species Vipera ursinii. The sequence goes on along the minus strand of NC_139518.1, from coordinate 48,489,094 downwards.
TTGAGATGAAAGCTAAATCATAGGCAAGAATTATTGAAGCTTTTTATTCTGTCATCCAACTATCATATTTCTTGAGGTATTAGTGAGTTGTTCTTAAGAACCATCTTCCTCTGGTTGGCTTATATAGGCAGTTTGATACTATGTTCCAATAGGATAGCAGCACTGTGACTGAAAAACAGAAAACTGTTAAAATTAGAATAGGAAACTATGGATCCTAGTAGGTATCCAATCCAGGTTTCCTGTCATGATATAAAAGAAACATGTGGCAATCAAGACCTGAAATAGAGAGACTGTGATAAATAGGAGTCAATGGAGTGCAAACCCAATTTATGTTATGAAATTGTATCTATATTGAGATAAATCTCCTAAGAAGAAAGTCACACCACAGATAACCATTAACGTAGGATACCAAGCAATATTCATATAATCCAAATGTTACTGATTATCTAGTTCAACATATAGATGGTATTTAATAAACTCCCACAAAACACCACACACCAAAAGGAAAACCATTCAGATTAGCAAACAATGCTTCCATTTGTACATTTCAGAATTCTGTCTTAATCATGCTGTCCAATTAATTGATTCTGAACAAACTCAGGTTGCTTGTTTTATCTCCAGAAAGCTGATGTATTAACTATCAGAAATGACTGAAAAAATCAACCCAAATAAGGAAAATGAATACAGAAATACAAGAGTCAATGGACTTTAGATTTTTTTAAGCAGACTTATATGTTGATTAAACAGAGAATTTAATGTTACAGTCAGTACTAGTTGTTTTACAAGGTGAAGCTTAAAAAAAGTAAAGGTTGATGGATGCTTTTTCATCCATGCAGTTCTGAAAAAAAAAAACAATTAGGATGTAATAAAGAAAACATAACACTCTAGTATCATATAAAGGAATTTACAACCTGGTGCACATTACATATTTATAAAATACGATATCAGATATTAAGGCTAGCTATACATTGCAAAAAAATTATTATTTCTGATGAATAGAATTTAACTGAAAATATGCACCTTCAACCTATACTTATTATATAGAAGCAATTGAACAAGTGAATAAAATCAAACTCAGTGTCTGAATTCAGTAGCCAAAATATTGATCACATTTCATTAAGGCAGTCTGTAATTTTTTTAATCTGTTTCCTTTCTATAAAAGGTAAACAATTTTGCCTTCAATGAAAGATTTGCCTTCAATGAAAGATATGGAAATGTTTGGATGATAATCCAAAATTACCTATTAAAAGATTAGGCTGTAGAGGACATTTATATTACAAACTTAATTTCGACATATCAAAAACAATAGTTTTCGATATGGTTCAGTTCTGAAAAGCTTGCCTCACTGAATGCAGAAATATTTCCCATCACCAACAGAAAATAAATTATAGTGGTGCTATGAATTTTAGAAATAAATCGTCTACTTACTTCTTAGCAAATGAAGTAGCAGATTAAATTGTTTCAGTATTTAACTTAAATCCTTCGATCAATGTGCATACTGAAATTTTACAAAAAGATCACTCATACCCGGAAATCAAAACATTAATTTGTAAGGACGAGGGCAAAGACTTTGCAGCATTGAAATCTAACAATGCTCTTCTGATCATCTACCCTACTCTACATGAAGTCATGCAGAGCTTCGAGGAGAAGAGGGAGTGAAAATTAATGCATTTCCCCCTTTTTAAAAATATATAAATTCTACAATTACAATGCATTTTGTAGAATACTACTAGCCAAATAGAAAATGGAAAGGGGGGTGGGGGGAACTATAAACTGTACATTTTAAAGTTGAGCAGGAATGCTCAATTTAAGGACTGGACAAACATTGTCACTGTTAACAGTAACCATTTATATTGATATCAACAGCTTACTAAGTGATAATCACAAACCTTTTATAAAAGAGCAGTATGTTTGTTTCAGGCACTGAATAAAATGAGGCTGGACAACTGTTGCCTCATAAACAAGATTTGGTTGAATTAGTAGTACTGACTTTGTCTAAGAATTATCTGTATTTAATTCTTGGGACACTGCAGATGATCTTTAAATGGTTAGGCTTTCTTCCCAGTGCAAATATATTGGATATACAGTTTTTAGATCAGTTTTCAAACAGGTATATATTTCTGAAACACGTTATACCATATTCTGTTTTGAGATCAGCTTCTGTGCTTCTAATTTCAATTGTTTTCCAGTGTTAAAACAAAAGAAAGCAAAAGCAAAGAAGGAAAATTCTGACATCTTTGATTGTCTCCATTGAAAGCGGATGAAGTTGGACAGAGTATATGTTGTAGATTGTGTATGTGTGTATACGTACAGAAACAGAATATCGTAAATTGCCAATGCCAACAGCACATTGAAAGCCACCTCACAGAGGTTCAACAGTTATGATCCAGTGGAATGCAGGCTAGGAATTGGGTAGAATTTAGAAATCCGGCTTTGACTTGAAGGATTAAGGCATTCAGATTCTCCAGACATTTTAAAGAAAACTTCTTGTTCTTGAAGTTTCCGGGCAAATTCCTCTTCTAATGTCTAGTGATTAAACACACAGAAAGAAATAACTTTACGATGTTTCTTAATTTATAGAAGACATTGTATAAAACTATCTTGAAAAAATGCCGTAGTTTATTAAATCAAGGAGTATATGGGGGAAAAGCACTAGTTCTTGATGCACAGGTAAATTGTATGTATGATTGATTATTTACACAAAATATCCTTATATTCTAAAATACTTTATTATTTTTATTTTTATTACATTTATATCCTGCCCTTCTCCGAAGACTCAGGGCGGCTTACAAGCTTAGCAGTAGCCTTCATTCTATGTATATGCCTGCTTATTAGGGCTTTCATACACCCCCCAAGCGGCATTATTACAAAGTCAGCTTATTGCCCCCAACAATCTGGGTCCTCATTTTACCTACCTCGGAAGGATGGAAGGCTGAGTCAACCTTGAGCCTGGTGGGACGCGAACCTGCACTAATTGCAGGCAGCTGGTGTTACCTAAATACTTAGATATAATCTGCAAAGCTAGCTTATTCTTCTCAGTTCCCTTTCAAAGTCTTTCCATATTTTTCTCAAGATTCTAATCTGAATCTGTAGTTCAGTTACCACCAAAAGATAAAGGTAAAAAATATGACCAGGGATAACAATTTTTTAAAACCACTCCTAAAGACAGGCGTCTGAACTGCTGATAATTATATACAAACCTAAATAGTCAAATGTTGATGAGCAACTGAATTTATTAAAGGAGGACTTAATTGCTGACATTATATAAAAGAGACCTCTGGCAACCTCTCTACTTAAAAAATGGGTTGCTAGCCAGGGCTTTGTATGGGTTCTCCATGGCCAATTGCATGTTTGGCGAACAAATTATTCATATCATATGTGAAACCTTACATCTGTATAACAAAGGTAAGTTTCATGTAAGAAATGCAGGATTTTTTAATGTTTACTTAACTGCACCTAATTATTCTAATTTTGTCATATTGCTTACTGCAGGGGTCGGCAACCTAAAAAAGAAAAAGAGCCACTGGGAACCGGTTCCATCACAAATTAAAAAAACAGGGAGCCGCGTGCGTGTGTCCATGCACGTGCATGCGCAAAAAGGTTTTTTGCGCATGTGCGGACGCACGCGGCTGCCATTTTTTAAAAAATGAGATGGAACCGGTTCCCGGTTGCCCGATGGCGACGGCCCGTCTGCAAAGCTGCCGCTTTCGGCAGCTTTGCAGACGGGCCGTGGCAGCTTCCTCAAAGAGCGGCGCCCCTGCCCATTCCGAGAGGTGCACGCGCACCTCTCCGAACGACCGGAGTTGCGCGCGCACCTCCCCAAACCTTTGGAGAGGTGCGCGCGTACCTCCCCAAACCTTTGGAGAGGTGCGCGCGTACCTCCGCGCGAATGGGCAGCGGTGCCGCTCTTTCAGGAAGCCCGCCGCGGCCCGTCTGTGAAGCTGCCGAAAGCGGCAGCTCAGCAGACGGGCCGCGGCAGCTTCCGCAAAGAGCGGCGCCCCTGCCCATTCCGGTGCCGCTCTTTCAGGAAGCTGCCGAGCGGCGCCGCTGCCCCTTCGCACGGAGGTACGCGCGCACCTCCCCAAAGGTTTGGGGAGGTGCACGCGCACCTCTCGGAATGGGCAGCGGTGCCGCTCTTTCAGGAAGCCCGCCGCGGCCCGTCTGTGAAGCTGCCGAAAGCGGCAGCTTAGCAGACGGGCCGCGGCAGCTTCCGCAAAGAGCGGCGCCCCTGCCCATTCCGGTGCCGCTCTTTCAGGAAGCTGCCGAGCGGCGCTGCTGCCCCTTCGCACGGAGGTACGCGCGCACCTCCCCAAAGGTTTGGGGAGGTGCGCGCGCACCTCCGGTCGTTCGGAGAGGTGCGCGCGCACCTCTCGGAATGGGCAGGGGCGCCGCTCTTTGCGGAAGCTGCCGCGGCCCGTCTGCTAAGCTGCCGCTTTCGGCAGCTTCACAGACGGGCCGCGGCGGGCTTCCTGAAAGAGCGGCACCGCTGCCCATTCGCGCGGAGGTACGCGCGCACCTCCGGTCGTTCGGAGAGGTGCGCGTGCACCTCTCGGAACGGGCAGGGGCGCCGCTCTTTGAGGAAGCTGCCGCGGCCCGTCTGCTAAGCTGCCGCTTTCGGCAGCTTCACAGACGGGCCGCGGCGGGCTTCCTGAAAGAGCGGCACCGCTGCCCATTCGCGCGGAGGTACGCGCGCACCTGTCCAAAGGTTTGGGGAGGTGCGCGCGCACCTCCGCCCATTCGGGGAGGTGCGCGTGCACCTCTCCAAACGGGCGGTGCCACTCTCCATTTGGAGAGGTGCGCGCGCACCACTGCCCGTTGGAAGAGGTGCGCGCGCACCGGGCGGCTGGGAGCCGCAAGAGACGGCTCAAAGAGCCGCATGCGGCTCCGGAGCCGCAGGTTGCCGACCTGTGGCTTACTGTAAATATTCAGTAGAAAATATTTTTAATGTGCTTTGTCACTATAGCTTCTGGATGGATATATGAATGAATGATGTAGTATTTCAACAATTGCACTAGTATGTAACTATAAAAATGTACACTTTTCCCAGTAAGAAGTCTGGATCAGAATATTAAAACACACTGGATCACTATATAAAAAAACAAATACTTCTCTTCAAGGTACAGCATTCTGTTTAGATTTCTGTATTTCTCAATTTGAAGTTTTACCTTTTTCCTTGGTCTTAGTTTCTCTCTCCATTCTTTAAGCTCTTGGCTATGTTCTTCATCCAACTCTTTTAATTTTTGAGTCTCATGTTCAACCAGTAGATGGCATTTCTCATTCTGAAAATGGAATATCATTTAGTAAATTAAACCAGATGGTATAGCCATTTGGTTACAGGTATATGCTGATCTAATTTTTTAAATTAGGTATAGTCTGGTCTGCCATTCAGGCCACAGATGAAAATCAGTTGTCACTATTTAAACCTAAATATAATTAAAAAAAATAGTTACCTGAGTTTACCAGTCTATTAGAAATAATCCAAAACACTATTAGAACAAGATCAGTTCACGAGAGATATCATTCAGATTATGAGTTTTTAGATACTGCTTAATACTATGTTTTATTGACTACTTTCACATTTCTTTGGAAAAACAGTGGTACAAAATTATTGCTCAAGAGAACACATGAATTCCCAGGTCAAGTGTTGGAGGAGAAAGCCCTTTTCAAATTGATATATACTTCTGTACTACAAATCAATCAACATTATGTTTTGTACAACTGACCTGTAGCTGGTGCAATTCTCTAATGTTAGCTTCACACTGCAATTGAAGATCTCGCATTTGGTTTTCATGTTTCTGAAGCTGAGCCAATCTTTCATTTTTCTGCCTCTTTTCTTCTTGAATGGCAAACTTGTACAAAAACAGAATTTAAATTAAGACTTACTATTTTTATATGTAACCACATAGACATGGTACATAATATACAAATGCACCTTTTACATGCTATTTACAAAGTTTCTGGCAATTTGGGTACATGTTATAGTTTTCATAAACTATCAAACCTATAAATCTTCATTAGTTAACTGTTCCAAATTCATTCTAACTTGTCAAAAGAGTCAAGAGTGTCATAAAAATTGCTCTTAGATTAAATATAATACTTCTGAACTCTGGAGAAAAGATTATCAGTTTCACAGAACTTACACTCTCACTCCCAAAGGTAATTTAATTTTTAATTAATATTATTGCTTCTTACCTGCTTGATTTTTTCACGATCTTGATCTGGAGTGCTTGAAGAGTTAATTCTGAGGCTTTTCTTAAACATGGCCATTCTTGTTTTGGCTTCACTACGCTGAATTTTGGGCAATCGAGCTTTTTCCTGAGTATGTTTGTTTTTCAGTTCTTCAATCAGTCGTTGGTTGTATCTCTGCATTTGTTCTGTTTCCTTAAAAACAGATAAATGTCCATTACTAAAAGGAAAGCCTGCCAAATAATAAAGGCACCTCCCAGAACATTAAGTTAAAAAAATATAAAACAAATTAAAATTACACTAACTTTTTCATGCCGTTTAAGCAGCTGGTGTCTCTGCATGAAGTACTGATCCTTCAGCTGCTGCTTCAGCAGCTGATGTTTTTCCTGTAAGTGTCGTTCTTCAAGTTCCCATATTGCAGCTTCCCTGGCTAGAATGGAAAAAAAATGGCTTCTGAGTCTGCTGAGAAATGGCACTCCAAAACAGGTCTTCTGCAGCTTCTGTACTTCAGTGATTTAATTAAAGAAAATCCCAAGCATAATTCTTATTGGTATTAAGTTAAGAAGGAATTACTTTCTGACAAAGACTTGAATTGACACAGTTAAAGATTTGACATATAAGAAAATGGCAAGCAAACTTGAAAGAGGACTTTGTATATCATTTTTTTTCTGTTTTGGAATGAGAACTTTCATTTGAATGAACTTTATCTGAAGTTCCGTTACAGTCTTTCCTGGTTTTGCACTTGTACCAAAGAGACAAAAATTTAGGATGTTACTCCATATTCTCTCATTTTCATGGGGTTTACTTGTGAGCAATATAGGATGGATGGAGTCCCTAAATCTACTCTGAGTTCATAAAGGCTCAATTCAACTATGAGAAAAAGGAACAAATACCTCTCATGAGCTGCTGCTTGTTGTTAAGACAATCTCGTTCAATGGTTGCCAGCTCTACTTTCTGCTGCTGAATTATTTTTTTTAATGATGCATCCAGTTCTTGTTGTTGTTTCTGCACAAACTCTTGCTCCTGTTAAAAATGAGTCCAAAGTCAGTAATTACAGAGTTCATAGAACTATAGATTTGCATCCCACAGTAACTCCAAGTAACAGTAAAGTCTCAAAAGCATTGTGTAAGGAGAGTTACACTGAGAAACAATCCCCAGAGGGCCACCTAACACTTTCATAAATAACGTCTATGAACGAGGGCTTCTCAGATTCAGACTCACCATTTTATCTAAAGGTTAATAGTTTATAGAAGGTGTGTTGAACCTTTCAGATTTTGCATCTTGCAGCCTGAGAAGCATGGTTGAAGGGTGATGGCACAAGCTACACTTCAATATTTCAACTAATTAAGAGGACTTCCTGCACATACTAAAGCTGCAAGACTCAACCCAATGGCTGGCTGCCTGGCTGCCTGGGTACATGCGCGCACACGCGCGCGCACACACACACAAGAGTTGTAAAATTTAACTGATCCCATAATTCTTCCTTTCCAAATAAGTAATTTATCTGAAATCCATCTGATGCATTTGTGGGTTTTACAAGCAAATTGCTTCATCTTGTCATAGTTACATCTAGAGCTAAAGAAAAACACAAACTGAAAATATGGCAATGAACTAACCAAGACCTTCAGTTTTCGCATATAACATTATTAATATGCTACACAAATGTTTATAGCTCTCAATTAACCAATTAAACTAGTTTTTAATTGCTGTGGTTGATGGGAGAAAATATGACCAATAAAAATCGGGCTGAAATAAAAATGAGTCCTGCTTCACAGGTTTATTGAGATCAGTTCAGCCCTTTGCCCTGAAAGTGTTCAGATGGTTATTTTTGTGGGTCACTGCAGAAGAAGCTAAGAAAGTAGCAATTTTGTGATTCTTAAGAGAATGGAATTCTTCAAGTGCCTATATAAGAAGTCTATAGGACTTACAATCTTTTCTCTGAATGGTGTGTTGAACTATTTGGCTTCCATTAATAATATTAGCAGGTAGTTAATCCCTGGGAATATAGTGTTGTGACATTGTAATTCACAATATATAATAGTATTAAGAGCTAGCATTATTTAAGAATTTTTCAGGAAAAGTAAGAAATGTACCTTAAAACTAAAGTAGAGATTTATGTCTTTGAGGGAAAAGGATATGTTTATACTCTAAATAAGTCAATTTTTTAAAATAAAAAAGGAACCCTAGGTAACATTTAGTATAATATTTAGGCACAAATATTCAACTAAAGTGTTTTTTCAGTCTAAGTAGATATCAATATTTGCTGCATGGTAATTAATTGAACAATGTTGCTATCTAATTATAACAAACCTATGACAGATCGTATTTTGGAAGAATAATTAGTTGCTTTCTTTCAATTCATATGCAAACAAACTTAAAAAATCTTCAGGCTTTTAACCTATTTAAAACATCTATATAGTGACTTACAAATGTATATAATATGTGGAATAATGTATAGCTGATTAGATCTCCAAATATACCTACAACTAACACATAACTGTTCTTGAATCAGAGGTGTATCTAAACTCAATATTTTAAGTTGAAAAAACTGTGAAATATTATAACATTTAAAGATGGTTCAGATTACAACCAGTAATCTAAGTCTAGAAACAACAAAGATAATGCAAGTCAAAATATAATCCTGAAGTTACTAATAGACCAACAGAACACAAACAAATTAAAATGTCCAGCATTTGCACATCAATACCTCATTTACATTGCAAATATTCAAAAATTTAACCACAATATTTTTTTTATTTTTTTTAAATTCCATTTATATCCCGCCCTTCTCCGAAGACTCAGGGCGGCTTACAAGCTTAGCAGTAGCCTTCATTCTATGTATATGCCCGCTTATTAGGGCTTTCACACACACCCCAAGCGGCATTATTACAAAGTCAGCTTAATTGCCCCCAACAATCTGGGTCCTCATTTTACCTACCTCGGAAGGATGGAAGGCTGAGTCAACCTTGAGCCTGGTGGGATGCGAACCTGTACTAATTGCAGGCAGCTGGTGTTACTTAAGGAGGCATTAGCCCAATGCTCCACCAAGGCTCTTTAAATTTTTAATGGAAGGTATGAAATGTGCTGTGGAAACTTTCTCCTGAAGGTATTGCTATGGTTTCTGTTAGCCATATTAGAAGAAGACTTTCTCTCCTCTCAGAGCTATAACTTAGGGGTCTCAGCCTATGGGGGTCTCCTAGGTCACAAACCAAGTTATAGAACACATCAGTTAAAGAAATGTTAGAATTTGCAGAGCTTTCATTGCATTATTGCTTAGTGCCAATGGTACCTAAAAGAAGGGTGGATTGCAATTCTGGGTGATGCTCATTGTTGTCATGGGAAAAGGCTATCACTGAACAGGCTTTTAAATTGCACCTGCACATTCTGGTTAGCCTTCTTCTATAACCAGCCAGACCAATATTTCAACAACTAACAAATAATTTGTGAAATTTTGGCTTCATTTTTTTAAAATATAAGATTAAGAAAATATTTAAAAATTAATTTAACTTTTTTAAAAATTCTTGGACCTTAGCCTGAAAAATATGTGTGAAAATATATAGAGGATTGTCTCAGACAAACATCACAATTTCTCAGACTGCTGCAGAGAAATTATGCCATTCTTGTGAAAGCCATTCCACCATGGCTATGAATGGTTAAGAAGCAGATGTTATAAGAGAACAGGTTTCCATCCATACTTCATATGAAATTATTACCCTTGCTTTTCATGTAGCTTCTTATCTAAATACATTCCTGCATACTAAAGGCATCTATAATGCTTCTGGATCAAAAAACACACTGGGGAACACAGTGCCATGGAATAATGGAAAGCAAAGAGATATAGAATCTGAATGCAAACCAAATTGAAATTGACATTACTTAACACAAAAAGGCTACTTCTTTTACCTTACAGTTCTCTTGTTTGACTTCTACATGACAGTTTAAAAGCATTTAAGGAAAACATTTGAACATGTAAATGGCACTGAAGTATGATCATTATCTACTAGGTAGTTCTGTGAATGAAAATCAGCAGGCCTATGGTGAAAAAAAGATCTTTATTCACCAGCTTTGTTATCTACAGAAGATCAATGGTGACTGTATAAATGCAACTCTCTAATACCAATAGAGAGATTATAACTAGGTATGCAATGTTTTTAAAGCAAAGTAATAAAAGGCCATATCAAAAGTTTGCATTGCAAAGTAAAACATACTGATAAGATCTGACCCCTTCTTAAAGTTCTACTACCTGATAGGAAGGGTGGAAACGCTACCAAAAATGAAGGTGCGTAAAGGTTTTTCACCACTTAAGGTGGGAAAAGGGTATTTTTTATCCTATAATCGAAACGTAGGAGAACTGTTATTAGGTTAAAGAAGGAAAACGCACTGTCAAAATTATATCTACAGGCACTCTGAAGAAACAGCCAAGTTTCACAGCACACAGAGGAAACAATAATAGTTCAGTTTTACACATGTGCTGAAAATTCGCCTATTTTGTTCTATTAATTTCTTTGTGCACATTAATAAAGTTTTGTGTAGTATTTTAAAATAAAAATAATTTAACAGCACATGCATGTAAGAGGAAAAAATGAAATCTAACACGACAGGGGTCATATGTTTTTTATGGGAGTGGTATATGGACTTACATCCTGCATTACTGCATTGAAGAGAGCAGATGAGGACAACTGAAATGACTGAATCATAACCTGAGCAATGGCCTGTGGAGCAGAATACAATGTACTTCCCGTGTGAAAATAACCACAAACAAAGCATTTCAACACTAAACAGAAGCAAAACAACAAAAGAACTTATAACTCCAGCAAACACCTCTTTACCAGGCCCTATTGAAACAATAATTCATCATTATTTATGGACAGAGTGTTTCTGAAGCACTGTTTATACTTATAGTCTCAACTAAGCGTTTATGCATGCAGGTACCAATCACAAACTAAATGAGAAAAAAAGAATAATAATCACTATTTATTTTCCTATACCTAATACTCTATAACCTATTCTCATCCACACCTTGTTAACTTCACTTGCTGTGTTAAAAGGTATTATCTTTTTTCCAATAATTTAAGGACAACCTCACAAAAAGGACAACTTACCAAATACACCCTCTATGGAAAAGTAATTATTAGTAAAGTTTGGAAAAAGGTACGATACACTGCTAGGAAAAATAATTGCCTGTGAAAAGCAGGATTCTGCTCGATGGATGGGAAGATTCAGCAATTCAGCTAATGTCTAAGGCAGACTTTAGCAACGTCTATCTTGCTCTAAACACTTTACTGTTTTTTATGGTTATCCTCTCCTATTGTTTAGAAGAGTCAAGACCTTGCTCTTCGCCAGGTCTTCATACGCTTTTCAAGCTTTTAGAGAAGGAGAAGGAGATCCCTCACTTCATTGCATTTGTACCTTTTATCATTCTTTTAAATCATGTACTGATTTTATTGACATTTCTGTTTTTTTATGAGTCACCTAGAGTGATTGAGAATTGGATCAAATACAAATAAATTATTATTTAATATTATGATACTACTGGGAAGTTAAATTCTCTCTCCACTATTCACTAAGTAGTATATATAATAAAATATAAACTTAAACATCATATTGGTCTATATAATGAATTATAGAGAAAGTACAGTTCGAGGTCCAGATCGATGTTGCAAGGATTAAAAGAACATCAGGTGACCAACCAGGTAACGTGTGTAGTCCAGGGGTCTCCAATCTTGACAACTTTAAGACTTTAAGAATTCTGGGAGCTGAAGTCCACAAGTCTTAAAGTTGTCAAGGTTGCAGACCCGTAGTGTAGCCAACAGAAGCCATGCTAGAATCTAGTAGATATGGACCTCACGCTAGGATCTATGAAAGTAGTTGCAGTGGAGATTGTGTTTTAGATTGTAGACTTGCAATTATTCAGATTTCTTCTATCCATCCATGAATTTGTTCTGAGGTATTTGCTTGTAGAAGAGCCATAGAAGAGCAACAGGCTGGAACCTTGGTCTTCGGAAGGAAGTGTTCATTTCTTTCCTGTTTTATTTTCAACATTCTCAACCTTGCTGGATATAATCATAATTTCATGGGCTAGAGGTGCTCAATCTGCAAAAGGATCTAGACTTTGGAACACGCTTCCCTGAGAGATCAAATGACTGAAGAGATTGTCCTTTACCTGCTTACTGATAAATCTACAGCAGTGGGGTTAATAAAATCAGCTGCCTCCTGGAGTTTTGAGACAGATGCACCAGAATTATGGAAAGAGGATTCAGGAGTTCTCTCACTGTAACCAGTGCAGCCCATTGTCCTATATATATATATGTGCATGTGCAGTACAATCTATTTGCATGCTATTGTATCAGAAGTATTCTTCAAAATGAAAAGTTAATGTTGATATTACCTATTACTAACTACTACTTAACACCAAAAGTTGGACTACAGATACAACAATCACAATGCAAATTTTGTTTCAAACAGCAAAAATATCAAAATATACCGTCTACAGCAGTATCTTTGGAAGAAAGCTTTGATTATCATGTTCGTAAATATGCACTTAATTAACACTAGGTCACTGTATGGAATTATAGACTTCAGTGATTTATTTTTTTAAAAAAGGTAAGCAAAATCATAATAACCTTCCCACTATTTTCGATTCTAAAAGCTTCAGTTAAAGTAGATGTAAAGTATATATGACAGACATTTTAATATACAACATACACTGAACTTTAATTACTCTGAATGCTGTTGTCTATGGAGATTCTCAGTCATCCAAGTCATGGATGTTCCAAAGGTGTTTTTTCATGAGGCAACTGGACTCTGTTTTTCTCTGAAGACATTTCACTTCTCATCCAAGAAGCTTCTTCATCTATGACTCAAGAAGCTTCTTGGATGAGAAGTGAAACATCTTCAAAGGAAAACAAGAAAGTCCAGTTGCCTCTTGAAAAAGCACCTTTGGATGCTGTTCTATAAATAACTAAATATTTGTTAAATAGCAACATTTTTACACTGATATTTTAACGTTAAAATTTAATACACTTCTAGCTGCAGTTCTGGGAAAGAAATCACTACCAATGAATAGGTTCCTTCACAGGGAAAAATGCCCAATCACTATCAAACTATTAAAGCAATGCAAACAAAGCTGGTTGGGGGGGGGTTTAGAAGCAGGAAGCTGCTGTGGTTACCTGAGCATGCTGGGTTTGAGTAAGCTCCTCTTTCTTGCGTTTCATGAGCTCTTTTCTCAGCTCTTTTGGTGCTTTCTCCACTTCATTAAAAACCTACAGTGCACAAGCATGCAGAATGTGGGGAAAATAACCCTTTTTCTCCACAGCAAGCATTTATGGTAAATGAAGAGGAGCAATAAGCATTCAGAAGATGTTACAAGTGCATGCAAAGCTGGAAGTGTTAGCTTGTGAGAAAACGGTGGGAGGAGCATACATGCATGAAGTATTTATTGACTGTATTCCAGAAAAAAGTGCACATGCCAATAGCAGCCTAACAACGAATCTCTGTTTGCATCCGAGTACTAATAAACTGCTTCCATAACCAATTTTTATGCAGGAGAGATAGTAATTAAAATAGAAAGCTTCTTGAAAGGACAACAGAAAGGATTTTGTTTTTCCAAATAATAAAACACAAACAACACAAGAATAGCTACCTCTGCACTTGTCATATAAAGTACAGATAATAGTTGATAAAAGTACAATTTGTATGAAAAGCCATAATCATCTCAAAAGTGATATTCACATATCATTGGAAAAGTAAATCAAATGTTCAATTTTATACTGGAGCTAAAAGGGCCGTCTAGGCCATCAAGTCCAACCCCTTATTCGGTATAGAAACCAAATTAAAATACTTTTGATGGATGGACTGTCTAGCTATTCACGATTAAATTACTTTACTTGAAAACGTAAAGCATCCATAGGAAATAAAGCCCAAATCACCACATGCTATTCCTGTTTCCATGAGTGTAATAAAACTATAACCAGCTTTCCCCTTTGAGATCCAATCACCATTAGAAACTCGAAGTGCAAGAAATTTAGCAAAAAGGAAAGAAGTTAATATTATACAATTTGAAAAAAAGACAACTGGATGTAATTACAGTAATAATATCGAACAGTTAGCATAAGAACAATGGCATTGAACAAATTATCAATAAAATATATCAAAACAGAGGGACAAGAAATTTCTGCTGTAATTATATCATGTAATAATATAATAGCTTGGTAATCATTAGGCTGGGGGTATTTTGGAGAAGTGTGTTGTCAAAAAGAGTAATAAAGTGAAATATTAATGAATCAGACAAACAACAAAAACTCAGAATATAAGATCTGATATACAATTCCTTCATTTTTCATAATTTTGGCCTTACTTTAAGTAAGGAACAATATATTAAAATACTGAGTTTTAAGTTGATTTGAGTTTGAGAAAGAATTTCTTACCATTTAAACTGGATTAGTTCCAAATAAAGCCAAAATGGTAAATTTCACCACTACTTCAATTTTTAAAATTATCTTAATAACATACTGCATAACAATCCCTTTTTTATTTCATGCAGATACCAATTCTGTAGTTTTTCTACCACAATTATATTTAAATGTAAAACTGTTTTATATTGCATGTAGGGTAATCTGAGAGCAAAAAATAGTGTTCTACAGCACTTTATCTCTGATTCTTCTGATATAAAGATCACCCTACTGCTTACACAGAATTTTAAAAATTCTGTTGTGACATATTTCATGAAAATCTCCATGACTTTTACCTGTGATTATGTTACGAACAGCCAATTTAAAAAATCTTAATAATTAGCCAGTATTCATAAAAGCACATGCAAAATCTTTCTACAGCTCTAGCAATTATTCTGATGAATAACATACACAAAAACTCTATCAAAGGTCTTGACTAAATAATACTTTTTACTATTTCAAATACATAGTGAAAGCCCATCATAATTTATTACTGAAATTAAGGTGTTGGAGACCCCAAGTGTGTATGTGAGTGTGTATGCACAATTGTAACATATGGAATGAAAATGTAAACATCAGTAAGGCCAAAAACATTCATTGTATTTACTAAATTATTTAAAGGGTTTACCTCTTTCTTTTTGTTTTTCAACATATTTTGAAACTTGGATAATTCTTTTTCTTGTTCTGCTTTGATGCGCTTAGCTTCATCACGTAAACGATTTGTATGCTCCTGTTCTAAGCGCTCTATAGTCTGTTTTTGCTGTTTTTCTAGGTTTTCAATTTCCTGGTCATATTGCCGCTTCTTGCTCTAAAAAAAACAATGGCGTTATTTTCACTGATTATCTGAGTGATAAAAATTGGGATGTGAAAGTGAGGAATCTGCATACATAATAAGGAGCTATATGTAGAAGAGGCAAAACTGGAGGGTGGACTCAGGAGAGGGCCGAGGTTAGAATTTTTATGTGTCACAAATGCTCCAAGTCCACCCCCCCACAAAATTCTATTGACTCTCACGTCAGGCACAAAGATAAAAATGAGGATGGTATGTGGAATGAGAATGCATAGCTTCTTTCCTATATGCAATTATTTTAGATATTTTAAAAAAATCAAGAAAGACAGAACAAATACTGATATACTGTTCTGAGCAGTCTTAAAATAAAACAGAAGAATCTCATGAAAAATAGTAATCTAATAACTGCTTGAATCCTTTATTAAAGTTTGTAAAATGTTTATTAAGCGATAGATTGTAAGTGAAAGAGGAGAAAACGCCATCTGTTAGTAAGGCATTTTTTTTCTCTGCCTTAACTCATTTGTATAAGTAAATAAATTCATTTACTTAAATTCAAGAAAACAGTTAATCTAATCAAAATTGTTTCTAGATTTTGCTGAAATCTTTAGCATATTTTGAACTGAATCAGCACAAGTTAATCACTTACTCAGCAAGACAGGGAATATGAAATGCAAATATATACATTTCTTCACTAATGTCAAGCAATTCTGAAATGGTTTTACAGCCATTAACCCCCTAAATTTTAAAATCATAAAGCTAAAATATTTACAACAACAGTGCTTGTTTGGTCACAAGTTGCATACTTTTTCTAATTTTTAAGGATAAAAATGTTATTGTTTAAACTCTTGCTACATTTACCCCAAATTCTTATACTGATATCAATTTCTCTATTATCAGCACTTTTCCTGTGGCATGTATCAGATTTATGAGAGTAGCATCATGCACATTATGTTCCTAAAAGGTAAAGGTTCCCCCGCACATGCGTGCTAGTCGTTTCCAACTCTAGGGGCCAGTGCTCATCTCCATTTCAAAGCCGAAGAGCCAGCGCTTGTCCGAGGACGTCTCCGTGGTCATGTGGCCGGCATGACTAGACACCGAAGGCACACGGAACGCTGTTACTTTCCCACCGTAGTGGTCCCTATTTTTCTACTTGCATTTTTACGTGCTTTCGAACTGCTAGGTTGGCAGAAGCTGGGACAAGTAACAGGCGCTCACTCTGTTACGCGGCACTCGGGATTCGACCCGCCAAACTGCCAACCTTCTGATCGACAAGATTAAGACTTTCTTTAGCAGTAACACTGTATAAACAGATAATATTGGATTTAAGTTCTTTATGTTTAGAAGTACAAAGCCTTTGCTTATTTTCAAATTGACAATTTTCTTTATCACAACCTACATGCATCTTATTCCTTTCATTGTAACTATCTCCTTTTCCATTCCTTTTCTCCTTTTCCTCTACCAACCAGCTTTCCTGCCCTTTATAAGGAGGAATAGTTCATTTTTTACTCTAGAAGAATGTCATAATATACTGTTTCATCACAGAGCACTAAACATAAAATGTTGAGCTTGCCCCAAAATATAAAAGCAGCAGGAAACTGGAATCTTACTGTCATTTCCTGTTCAAAGCGCCTAAACATCTGTTCTCGTTGTTGTAATAGCTTATTACTGAGTTGCTGCTGAGCTCGTTGTTCTTCTTTTTGAAGAAGGCGCAGCTCCCGTAATTCTTGACGTCTGGCATTAAGGAAGAAGGAAGTAATTTTAGTCTCATCAGTAACCAAGGTGAAATTAGAATTCTGAAGTAATATGACTAATAACTGAGGGGTGGAATTGAACTACTGCATTTTATAAGACTAATCTAATGAAAACTGTTCCTTATAGTCTAAAACAGTCTAATACAGTCCAATATATGTAGACTGTATATGTGTATGTACATATTTCTATGTTTATGAGTTCATATGTGAATATGTATTGGAGATAAGAAATCTCTCTCATTTGAAATGAATATTTTAAAACTCACCGAAGATACCGAAGTTCTTCACTTTTAGAATCATTGTCAGTGACTATTTTTGAAGTAGTCACACTCACTTCTACACCATCAATAATAAATTTCCGAGTTTTCTTTAAAGTCTTCTTGTGTCTTTTGGTTTCCTAAATAAAAGATGGCACATCATATAAAGACTGGAAATAACTAGTTGAAGAAATGAATTTTCTTAAAGGAAATATATTAAAACAGATTTTCCTTAATCTTGGTTATAAAAAGAATAGCTTGAAACCATCTTTTAAAAATATGGTTTCAAGCTATTCGTTTTATAACCAAGATTGAGTAAAATCTGTTTTAACATATTTCCTTTAAGAAAATTCATTTCTTCAACTAGGTATTTCCTTTCTTTGAATTTCTGAACATATAAATAAAATGGCAATAATTTCTTAAATACCATGTACAGTAAAATACTTGCATCAACCATTACAAATATCTACTATTAGTGAACTATATCAATGTATTAGATGAATCTTCTACTGATCACATAGAAAACATGAGGTTGAAACTGCAAATTAAACAAATGAAGAAATAATGAACAAGCTGAGAGAAAAGGAAAAAACAAGTTAAGTGTGATTTCTAAACACTTAAAAAAAGATAGAGGGAACTTTAAAAAACCAAAGGGCAGGGTATAATTTGGCATTTAAACATAGCAGAAAGGACATTTGCAAGGATGAAAGGGTATGAGGAGGTAGGTACAGTTTACTTTACATGCTACTTCTTACTCAGTTATGCAGTTTCCATAACACTGCTGAGTCTGAAAAAGACTACAGGGACATCTATGTATGTATAGAATCTGATCTCCATTTTGCAGGAGAGATTAAAAAGAGAATAATACCACAGAAGAAACATTATATACAAAATACATCATAAAATGTCCAATAATAATCTATATTAAATATAATTGGAACTGTAGCCTTTAGATTTTTGTAGTACAGTAATTATTTCTATATTTGGAATTAATTTTAAATAAAGTACCATACAAAAATTTGGACTAAAAGACATATAATTGATATACAGAATTAGAAGAAAACATGACAATGCAGAAATACTGAACTTCAATATTCTAAGGGCACAGTGATATGGAAATTATTTAATTTGTAAGTAGTTATGGTAAATAGAAAAGGGACCCTCAGTGTATATAATTTGTTTCCATTCAAATTCACGCAGGGCTTAATTTTAAATTAAAACACTTACTTGTAAAGATATTGATCCACTATCTTTGTTTTTAGTGAGGAAGTTAGAAATGGACAAATTTAAATCAATGCTGCTATTATCAGCTGTAGAACCAGTGCCCGAATCTGTATCATTTTCTTTAGCAGTCTCAGGATCAAGATATTGTGTATGTTCAATATTATTCTGCTTCCTTGATTTATCTTCTGTCTCATTTTCTACGCAGCTAACATTAATACTTGGTACTGGAGATGCCTCATGTTCAAGAGGCTGTTTCACTACACTATCTTCAAGACGATTTTTAATAGATAGCTCACTGGAAACTACCTCAGGATCTGTGCTTATTTGAGAATTATTCTTGTGGTTTTCTTCAGCTCTGATCTCTAATTTATCACCAGGTTGTGCGACGTAAACCTCATCTTCGGTGTTGATTTCTTGAATTGTTTTTTGTTTTTCAGCATGTACAGCATCATCCAATCCTGGCTTCTGTTTCATGACCTCCATTTTTTTTGAAATGTTGACCTCAGTTTCCTTTAAGGTGTTCTTCTGGTTAAAATCATCATAATCTCCCACTCTCTGTTGCTGATCAGTATCCACATCATTCTGAGTAAATGCTGGTTCAGAAGTAATTTTTCCCTCAGAATCCTCAGAAGTACACTCTGTTGGCTGTTTGGTTCTTTCAATTACTTTAACTGAATCTGTGGTCTGAACCTTGGTAGTAACACCTCCCTCTTGAGCACTACTGATACCTTCTTTTATTGGTTTCTGCTGCTTATCACTTGATTCTTCTATATCTGTCATTTCCTTAATATCATTTGCTTCATATTTCTGATTTTTAATTTCTTTCAGAACATCATCTTCGCATTTTTCATTTCCTTGCGATTCCTTAATCGCTTTAGTTTTTTCTGTTGACATTTCCTCCACAGTTTTGTTTTCCTGGATGACTATGAAACTTTGCTTTTCTTCTTGCATATCAGTCTCATTAGAAATTGTTTCTCCAGTTTCTGCACTGCTGGCTTCAATTTCAAGACTGATTTTATTTCTGCTCTCAATGGATGATTCATTTGACGAATCACTGTCTTTTTCTGTTTTTAGATCAGGTTTGACATTTATTATAGATAACACTGTATTGGTTTCCTTTTCTTCTTTCTGTGCTATAGTGTCTTCATTCAATATTACATTTTGATCAGCATTTTCACTCTTTTTTGCTTCTTCAACTTCATGTTGTAATGCTGATTCATTCTCTCCTTTTTCAAAATGGCTCTCCTTGGCATCACTTGTGCTTTCTGTGAATACTTCATTTTCATTTCTGCCAGGCTCCATACTTATCTTTCCTTTTTCAATTGTATTAGTACTTGTCTCTTCCATGGATGAATGCTCTAGTCTCTCCGAAACAGATTCCAGCATAGATGCATTCTGTGAAAGTTTATCCTCTTCTGAGCTGGCAATACTGAGGTCAGATGAGGCTCGCTTATTTGCAGGTAACTGCTAAAATATATATTGAAATGATTATTAGTTATACATGTAATTACTTCAATTTTTAGTATTACTGAATATTATCCTATTACTAAAGTTAAGATTATGTAGAACGTATAGTATCAGTATATAGGATTTATAGTAAAACAACTTCTCTGGATAGGCTTCTTCCCAATGTGCACCTTGTGTAATCCAAATTTTCTTTGCATTTGGGAATCTATATGCATACCTGACAAAAAGATGTAGTTTTTAAATGTGCAAGCTAAAAACCTACGCATTACAGCATCTGCCTTCAATGAGATGGGCGGCTATATAAAATTTAATAAACAAACAAACTGTACACTTCTGAACTTGGCAACCTTCCTTATAACTTAGAACCCATAGGTACAAGATTACATAAGTCTAAAGTATGTTATTTTATTTATTAAATTTTTGGCCATCCATCATACACTGAGTAACTCTGTTTAACTGACATCCGTTCAACTAGCTCTGACCAACTGCAACAGGAATGGAACTCGTACCTGCCATTTTATTGCTAATGAAATCTGAAAATTCTTATGCTTTGGAGGAACATCAGAACACTCAAACAAACAAAACTCAGTTGGTCTTGTTTGAAGAACAGAATAACATTCCAAAATACAGGTTGCAATGTTCCAATCTTAGAAATTCAAAATGATTCTATTCTATTCTATTCTAATTTATATATTTAGATTATATTAATTGAAAGAGCAAATCAGTTTATATGACATGCTTCTCTTAATATAACACTGTAATAAAAACTTACATTAACAAAAATCAACATAATTTATAAACTTGGCTTGCAATATAAAGTTTCTTTTTAATGTACAAATTTTAAATTTCTCACTAGAGAATTTTCAGATTCCTCCTCTTCATCTTCATCTTTTCCATCCTCTACTTCTTCAGTGACTTCAGCCTTTGCTTCTGCAATCAGCTCTCTGATTGGTTTACTGGAAGTTACAGTAACAAATGGATGCTAGTAAAAAAAGGCATACAGAATTTAATCAAAATTAAAAGGCTTTAAAATCAAAATTAAAAGTTTGATGCAAGAAAAGTAAAAACATAGGTTTCTATTAAAAGGCTTACAACTCATTTTTTCACTGAACACTTCTTTATAAAATTCTAAACAATATTTTTTCTTTAAAAATAACATTTCTATTCTTCAGTAAGTTCTTATATTTGCATGTGTAAGTCTGTTTGGGAAGAAAGAAAGTCATAGGCTGATTCAATTTCACAATTATAAACGAGATCTATAAGCACTGTAGTTTCTTGAACAACATCCAGCACTACTTGATTAGCATTATAAATCCTATATTTGGATATATTTTCTCAAACCATTTCTTCTAAACAAATATATTTCAAAATTATCCTTTACAAATTATCCTTGTAAATATGAAAACTAATCCTAGTGAAATCAAACATAAAAACAGATAACAAAATTAATAAACAATTCCTAGATTAACCTGTGTTAATTTCAACTCAGCTTTGTCTGGTCCTATCTTGTTTTTCTCCAAATGGACATTTAATTAAAGTTTAAAGCAAAGTGCTATTTTTACATCTCACTATATCTATCATTGCATTTAAAAATTCTTAATTGTTTTGGTTATCATTTAGCTGAAAGCGTAGAGTATAAATTACCAGGGCTTCAGATTTGTATTTCCATGGTGGATGCTATTACAACATTAAACATGTAAAGTCTCATTTTAGCATATTAATGTCTTCAATTGCTCCATACAGTCCAAATTGTAAAAGCAAAACAAAAAAAACTCATTGATATACACTAGTCCCTTGACTTCCTGCAGAGGAATCTGGAGCTGTTCTTTCTCAAGAAACTATTTCATTGTTTGCTGATTTGCTGCAGTGTACATTGCTCTGTAATCAGTAGAAATTAACCAGGCAGCCCAGAGAACTTTACATGAATAAATAACTCATTATGACTGAGCATTGCTGTACAGTATATCTGAATTCTATATGATTGGAAAACAGAAGTCCAAACAGTAAAATATTTCATTCTTCACACCTGCAGAAGTTCAGCAACGTTCCATCTGGCATCTACATTCTTTTCCAAACATTTCTTTAAGAAATCCTTAAAATCAGCAGACCTACACAGAAGCAATTAAATTGGTAAGTTATAAAGATAAAATTTATAATTGTAACTTAATTAGAATGGTCCAAATAAAATGCAAAATAATTGATAATATTTCCATTCATATTTAACAGGCAGTTTTCTTTTATTACAGTAGTTTAGAACAGGACTTTTCAACCTTTTCACCCATTGTACCACTTTTAGGATATGGCAACATCCGAGTACCACCAGTTGCCTAGCAAGGTGTCAAAAACTTGATGACACACCCCCCCAAAAAGGAAAAAAGTGATGAAATACAGGTAGTCCTTGACTTAAAACAGTTCGTTTAGTGACTCTGTTCGAAGTTACAATGGCACTGAAAAAAGTGCCCCCCAAGCCACAGCCGAGCAAGCCTGCCCGGTGGTGCTCTTCCTCCTGTCCGAGGTTTTCATTGTTGTGAGCATTTCTGTTGAGGATTGGCAGCAGGGGTGGGGTGGGAGTTTGGTTTTTATTCCCGCCCTCCCATCTGCTGGGTGGTAGCAGCAGCTTTTGGTCACTTCACATGACTCTGGGACACTGTGTCCGTCATAAATATGAATCAGTTGCCAAGCATCTGAATGTAAATCACAAGACCCTGGAGATGCTGCAACATTCCAGCGGATCAGCACTTCTGGGCTCAGAAGCGCCAAGATCAGTGCCGAGCTCCAGCTGGAGCCTGGCACTGATCCTGGCGCTTCCGTTGAGCCCTGACAGCCCTGAAGCTCCAGCCATCTCTCGCTCAGGCTTGTGCGGTGCTGTCACCGGTTCAGCTCATTTCCCCTCCCCCGCTACCACTTTTCTAGGATGGTTGTGTACCACCTGCCAGGTGCCAATGTACCACAGGTAGTACCCGTACCACTGGTTGAAAGGCCCTGGTTTAGAATATAGGCTTAAGATGTCTTTCGGAAAAATTGCTGTCAATTTTGGAGCAAGTACTTCCTTTTGTCAGTTTATTTTAATGCTGATAATAAATAAAGAGAAAAATCACCATTTTGATGGTTGTGCCAACGAAGGTGGGTCCGACTTTGCTATTTTCAGCAAAACACGCATTGGATTCAATTCATGATGAGGTGGTTCTATTTCAGCCATTTCTATTAAAGTGACACCTAAAGACCAAACATCAGCTTTATAATCGTAAGGTCTGTCTTTAGATGTCTCACACATAACCACTTCAGGAGCCATCCTGGAGTAAGGGGGGGAAAAAATCAGATTGTTAGCAATAAATAAGGCCTAGTCTAAGACCTGAGCTAATTCAAAAGCTAAGGAACATAAGATCAATATTGTTTGTATTATTGTAGTTGAAAAAAAGTTGCCACTGTTCTTATTTTATATAGCTCTAAAAATATACAATGTTTTATGTAAGAAAAGGTTATCCTCAAAAGGCTATAAAATGGCTTACCAATATGGAGTACCAATGAAAGAATCTCGTCTCTGGATTGTCCGTGTATTTTTAGCAGATACTCCAAAGTCCGCTTCAACAAATAAAAAATATTGATTTAGAATCACACATAGCAATTTGCATTTATGTTTCAGTGCAACTTGCTTTGCTTCCTAAAGAGAAAACACTGTTTCACTCTTAGCAATCTCCTGATTCCGTTTTAATTTTTCCATTTTGCTCCAAGATATATTTTTGGAACAATTACTTTCATGCATTTAACATTTTTAAAAAATTATATCAATATCTCATGAGTAAAAGTTACTTTCAAGACATGTTTTTACTTACTAACTGGTATAAATTTAAAAAATAAAGAGACAAATGACATGTATATCCTTTATGTTGATTTAGTGTGAGATTCAGTGTAACATGTCAAAAGTCTAATGGTAACTAAGTCTTATGGTAAGTAAGCAGATCAACTTTTATTGCTGTCATTGACTGATACATAGATATGCATATACACATACAGTACACACAAAAATGTATTAAATGTACATTACGATGCTAATTAAAAGAGATTAAATTAGTAAAAGAGGAAGAAGAGAAAAAAATGCTAAAAGATATCAAATAAATACAGTTTTATTAGACAATATTTTTGCCTCAATTTCCAAGGCTGAGGCTGCCTCTAAAGAGCAGTGCTATCAAAGCATAAAAAAGCAAATCATCAAGCATGTATCTATAACTGCAAGACATTATAATAAAAAACAAATATAAGTATGATACGTTTGGCCATGTTTTTTGATAGAATTTCATATGTATGTATGGCAGGAAAGCAATTTCCAGTAGGATGGCCAATTTCACAATTTAAGTGGTATCTGAGAAACAACCAAGAGAGTATTACATTCACATGGCACACAAACCAACCAAAGCCCTTCAAAACATCTTAAGTAAATGAAAAGAATTAAAGAATTAAAGCCCAAGAATTAAAAACAGGAGTCATCTACAACATAAAGGGTAAGGACTATGGAGAAAATTACATGAGCACCAACTAGCTGTCAAACAACATGAGAAAATTCCTTAATTTCACAACATATGGACAGACTCAACCATAGTTTCAACTAGGAAACTTAGCATCCTAGACCAAGCTGAATCAAAAAAATGCCAGGGAATTCCTAGAACCTTGGCACTCAAACAAATCAGCCATCAATAGGCACATAGAGATAAACAACTTTATAAGCAGGGATTGATACCAAAATTAACACCAGACAATCAAGAAGTAAACAATATCCTAATCAAGGAACTACCAATAAGAAAACAACGCCTCCGCTAACACTGACAGGGCAAGCTCAGAGAACAAATCCCATTTCCTTTTAGCATTGAAGATGTTGGGTAAAAAAAGGTCTGCACACAACTATGCTCAGAAAGCATCAAGGACTTCACAATTCAAACCAGAGCTACATATCTTCTCTTATTTTGGCATTATCTGTGTTAAGGTACTTCATGCAATGGAGAAAAAAAACAGTTTTCTTTGAGATTAAAATCAGCGAAAGCAGATATACTAATTAAGTTCCTATGACATAGAAACAGCTGTCTATATTTATTGAGAAACTATTACTGATACTACACTAATATTAAAACAATGTAACTCTATTCTACTTTAAGAAATAGAATACTCACCTAGTTTAATATCTCCATCCAATGTGAAAAGAATATTGCCAGCTTTCAGATCTCGGTGAATGATCTTGCTTTCATGTAGATAATGTAGCGCCTCAAGAGTCTGCCTGCAAACTACCCTGATCTGTGACTCTGTCAGTGGTCTTTCCAGTTCTACAAGCAAAGCATACTCTTGGATTTAAATGTCTTTTTTTGCCAAAAATCTTGATAATTAAAGCAAAATATGCAGAAGTTGGGGAAGGAGTGTTGCCAAGTCAAAAGATCCAAAATAGATTATAAAGATTTTAACATTAAAATGCCCAAGCAGGAAATATGATCAAATAAGCCAATTCTACTTTATTGTAAGGCTACATTAACAAAATTTTGCAAATTTGCAAATACAATTACCTACCATCTCCCTTATAGTCTGAGAAACTAGGAAGGTCCCATCTGAACCTCTTGCCCTGCCCACTAACCAGTGCAAGAATTATGCTGTGTCTTATCTGTTCCCTTATTTCTTGCATTTCTTCAACATCCCAAGGTCTTTCCCACTAGCATCACACGTTTTAAAATTAGAATGATTACTTAAACTCATGGTCTAACATTATGCATTCATGTATATTTATCTTTGTAAATTAAACTAAAAAAGAAAAGCTAGGCATTAATGCAGACATGTCAAACTCGCAATGTCACATGACATCGCACAATGTATCAGAAGTTTTGCCATTGCCGGCAATGGGGTGGGCCGGCAGATTGACACCCCTGCATTAATGTATTAATGGTGTAAAAAATAACAGAAACTACCAATGAAATTGTATATTTTTCCAATATTTTGAATGTTGTCGTACTTACCCAACATTACTGCATCAACTGCACCACCAGCACAGAACTCAATGAGGATCTGCATATTTAAAAGAAAATAATATAGATGTTTACTTTTCAAACTGGCTTATTGTAGAACAGGAATGAAGCTTTCCTAATCAACTACACTAAACCTCTGGTTAGAAGTGTGCAAAACAGTTTGAATGTGAAATGTTTTAACTCAAAATGCCCACTTTGAGTTTGAAAGAATTGCTTCAACCTTGAAGAGATTGCTCTGTCTTCCTAGATCAGGGGTCTTCAAACTTGGCCCTTTTATGACTTGTGGACTTCAACTCCCAGAATTTCTCAGCCAGGCATGCTAGCTGAGCAATTCTGGGAGTTGAAGTCAACAAGTCATAAAAGGGCCAATTTTGAAGACCCCTGTCCTAGAAAGTGTTCTGACCTTACTGAAAATATTGTCTGCTCAAAATTGTTCCTTTCTGAATTCAAAACAGGTTGCCCTAAGTCTGGAACACCTCTGATATGTTAGGATCAACACCAGAATATTTTCTATGAGAGCAGGACAGCTGTCTTCAAACCCTGACATTGTTTTCAGAGATTATGAATTAAAACATTTTGCACATCTCTACTTCTGAGTTTCATTAGTTTCTTTTACCATTGTTTTCATTCTTTAGACAAACTTGATGAGACACATAATATCGGTTCTATTGTGGAAATAAGTTGTCTGTTGTTCAGCAGTGCAGTTAAATATTTTCACTGGGCCAGTGCTGCTGTAATTTTTCCAGAGCGACCATGAATTTAAATAAATTTACAATTACGGCTTAAAATGTTATTCCATTAAAAGAAAAAAAATGAACAAAGAAAAATATTCTACCTGCTACAATAACAGAATTTTATGATATGTTGATTGATATTGAAACAGATATAATATCAATAATAATCAATGGGAACTGTGATTCTATTAAACTTTGGGGAAATTAATGTTTGATTAATTTCATTAAAAGGTCCAAACCTTGTGCAATTCAAAAATCAAATATGGTTCATAATCTTTATATGTTTTAGAATATATTAAACATAAGGTATGCATTTGGAATGAATCTTGAATATGACATGCTAACTGTAATTTGTTCTACCAAAAATTAAATAGAAAAGAGTCATGTAGCCTGGCCTCTGTATTTCTTTGATTAGATGAAATTAAGTCAGGACATGACTAATGAATAGAACAGAATATGTTTTCTTCAAGTTACTGAGGTCACCAAATCTGACTTGCCTTAGTAATCAGTTATCAGTTATTCTTTCTTTTCTTCCTTCCTAGTTGCTTTAGTGTCTTTCCGACTAGTTAAGCAATTCCTGTTGTTTGGAAACATGAATGGCATTTGCCTTGTTTCAATATATGACATAAATCTTTCTTCCTCTTTCTGAGTGGAAGGGGAGAGAGAAATTATGGTCCAATTTTTCTCACAGGTGAAAAAGGAGAATAAAATCACCAATGCACATACAGTGCTATGCCATAACATTGTTAATTGTCGTCCATAGCAAAAAGGATGATTGTGCTTATTAAGATTTAATGTTATATATAAAATAGGTAATTATAATTTATTCAACAAATCATCATTAAGAAAATCCTAAGTTATAGTTAAGTGAAAACTTAATCATTCACATGGCAATGGAGCAGGTATTATTCAAGCATTTTAAAAAATGGTATTTAACATTTTGTTCCCCTTCTTTCATATTTCTCAAACATCCCATTGCAGCATAAAGCCCAAGTTCACAAAAAATATGAAAGAGGGATTGAATCTAGTCTTTCTACTTTGGCTGGCACAGCCTGCGCACTCTAGCCTAAATCTAATATCGAAGACAATATTTTTCTTTGTACTTATGCACAGATAATAATTTCTACAAAATGATTCATGAACAGCCAGCCATTATTTTGAAATGTTTAAAATGTTCACCATTTCCGATAGATGCAGTGAATTGCAAATCTGTCTCTAAAAATATATTTTTAAAAATGCAGACTGCATGGAGGCAATGTTAAGATTTAATACATAGTACCTTTTCTTCACTAAAGCATGTAGTTAAGAACAAAAGCAAACCCTTACCCAAAGATTATTTTCATAATAGAAAGCATCTAGCAATTTGACAATATTAGGATGATCACAGGATGCTAAGATATCAATTTCAACCATGTAGTCTTCAAGTTCTTCTTCAGATTTAGTATCAATGACCTTTGCAGCAGCAAGGACTTTTGTTTCTTTGTTCTGAGCCTGCAGAAAACATTAAAGCAGAACACGTTGGTTGTTTTATTCATTTATATGGTGGACATTTTATCCAAGTGTTCCTCCATGTTCTGGATATTTTGTAAATACATACTAGCATGTACTGGATCATCTAGAACATATTATTAGCACTTTCAATGCAACCTTTCCTTCTTCTGCAAAGCCTTCACGTTGACACCATCTTACTGAAAACAGTCAGCTAAGGCAGAAAACAGAACACATTTGTGTTGTCTAGATAGTATTATAATCTGCCTATTTCTTCCAAGTATGAGTACTAAGGCTTATTCCATTCCCAAATTAATTGGGAAACCAAAACACAAAGCATATGAAAACAGGTTCTACACTAGGAATTCTCTGCATATAAAAGCATGTGATTTACCACTATGCAATGGTTTCTTTGTAGGATCAACCATTTCCAGTTTGCTAAAGATTACTGAGAATTCAAGATTGTGTACATGCGTGCTAGTCATTTCCAAATCTAGGGGCCGGTGCTCATCTCCGTTTCAAAGCCGAAGAGCCAGCGCTTGTCTGAGGACGTCTCCATGGTCATGTGGCCGGCATGACTAGACGCCAAAGGCACACAGAACGCTGTTACCTTCTCAACGTAGTGGTCCCTATTTTTCTAATTGAATTTTACGTGCTTTTGAACTGCTAGGTTGGCAGAAGCTGGGACAAGTAACAGGCGCTCACTCTGTTATGCGGCACTCAGGATTTGACCCGCCAAACTGCCGGCCTTCTGATCGACAAGCTCAGCGTCATTACCCACTGAGCCACCGCGTCCCTTCTTATACCCTAGGAAAGCTCTAATGCTTATTAAACTAGTGTAGCATACTTCAAAACATTTTTACATAATATGATAAAGTGACTTTGCTTTGCTGTGATTCAGGATAACTAGTATAAATAAATTTTATTTATTCATTCATTCAATTTATATGCATGGATATAGTAATCCTCATACAGTCAAAAGTAAAAAATTGAATGCTATATCAAGCCAATATTAAAATAAAGAACAGATGGAAATTGTATTTTGTACCCAAAAGAAAATTACTTCTATTCCTTTAGGATTGGACAGAAGAAAGAGGTTCAGAAAATCTGAATACTGATTGTACTACTGCAGGGATGTCAACTCTGCCAAATTTCATACAACTCTTAATATTCCAATGCTCTTATCTCCATGCAGTCACTGCTGTCTGCATAGAGTAAGATTCCCCACAAAAAAATTAAATTACTGCAAAGCTGATATCAGAAATCGCAATATATATAAATAATGGGGAGCATGTGAACTTCTAAGATACTGTTCAAGAAGGGACACCTGAAGGTAAGTTGACAAAAGATTGATTGAGATGAAATGAAAGTTATAAGCAGCAGATTAACTCCATGTCCGACAACATGAATAAAAATATCACCCAACCCTGAATTTGTAATAATCTTATGTCTCTTTATTCTTTCATTTACCAATTAAACATAACAATCTTTAAACTATAAGGCTATCATTCTTAATACTATTTCTAAGAAAGAGTTAAAACTTAATCCTTGCTATTAAATATAAGAACACAACTGCTAATTTGATTTTTCCACAACACAGTTTCACTGGTCTCAACTGTTACAATGTCACAGTAAAAATAACAATAGAATTAAAACATGCAGTCCAAATTGCAAAAGCAGAACTAAAGTTGGAGAGAAAAATAATTACAAGAAATGTGGGCGAATGTTACTGAACGGCTGTATCACAAAGCTCCACTTTTAACAATTTCCTAAAAGCTACCAGGGAGGAACCAGTCTCATCTTAATGGACAGCCCATTCCACAGTGCTGGCATTGCTACGGTGAAGCAGTAACTTGTAGATTGTCTATCCTGATATTCCAGAAATTTGGAACAATACGAAAGCCCCCTATATGATCTAACAGTTTGGGATGAATTTACTCGAAGGAGTTGGTTTTCTAGATACATGAGTGCCAAGTCATGAAGGCTTTATTGGTTAATGCCAGGACTACTCTAAGTAGTACTTGGAACTGAACTATAACTTGTGTAGGGCCTGCCATATATAGTTCTAATATGCTCCCAATATCAGGAACCAGTAAAATATTGGCCTCCATATTCTAACTATCAGCAATTACCATGTAATCTTTAAAAATAGCCCCATGTAAAGTTATTATAGCAGCCAAAAATAATAATGGGACCAAAGTAGAAGCCTAATGTATGAATAGCAACTGTGTCTTGATTAGGTTGACTGTGAACCAATTCTCTTCCTTTTAAGACCAGGGGTAGGCAACCTCGGCTCTTTTATGACTCATGGACTTCAACTCCCAGAATTCCTGAGTCAGCTGACTCAGGAATTCTGAGAGTTGAAGTCCATGAGTCATAAAAGAGCCGAGGTTGCCTACCCGTTTTAGACCATCACAGTCACCAGGCATTGGGATAAAACATCAAGAGCATGCTAGTGACATAGTTGGGCATAATCAGCATTGTTTAATCATTGGATGACCTCGCCCAGTAATTTAATACAAATGTTAAAAAACAGGAGGGGACATGGACTGAACCATGTGGTACCCCTTAAATTAGGAGTCTTCAGGCTGACCTCTCTTCCCTCACTACAACAGATTGAAACCATTCACAGAGGAAGAAGCAAAAGCTCTGCAAAAAGATAACCCTATTTTTTTTTGCTAAACTATAGTCAACTTTAGATTATAAGGATTTTCAAAATAATTTCAGGTTTATTCCTAAAATATTATACATTCTTACTACCATTTATTAAGGCAATCAAGGAAGAGACACAATAGATTAAGACCCATTTTTCTTTAATTCATTCATCAATTATTAAAGATCTATGAGCTATATAATTAAGAATTATTAGTCTGCCTGAAAGTCTAAGTGCCTGCATAATTTTATACATAGCTTTAAAAACCCTTCCTTTCCTTTTCAACATATTATTCAGAGTTTCTTAGCTTGTACAATAAAAAATAAAAACAATTTCCACTTTGAGGTTTGTAATCTCAGAAGAGAGACCATTTTAAAATTCTGCTCTAGTTGGATAATTATCGGTTCCTATTCATGGGACCATTACTAACTGCTCTCTGGAAAGATTCCCAAAAGAAAGAAGCTCCAACTATATTCTTGTTTTTCAGGACTCTCTCATTTATACAGCCACACTTCTTAACCTTATGATTCTGAGTGGCTTAAAATGCAAAACATAAAAACAAGATGCAACAAACATTATAACAAAGGTGATATCCCTAAAAACTACAATCCAATCAAACCCTCTAAGTGGGGCTTCCACTAACAGCCTGGCCCCAGAGCTTGAGGCAAAATCTAGGTCTTCCAGATTTTCCAGATCTTCCAAAGTTTTCCTGATGGTTTATATAGTTAGGACTATCCAGAACTCTGGGAAATGTTCCATAAGACTATAGGTGCTATAACGGAGAAGGCATGCTTCTTGGTTTGCATTAGATGACACTGTTTTAAAGAAGAGAATAAGCCCATCATGTTAGATATAACAGAGCAGTTAAAGATAATAAGAGATTGACAGTTCCACAAGTAACCTGGCCCAGTACCACGCAGAGCTTCATAGGTGATAACCAGTACTTTAAATTATACCTGGAAGACTTGAATCCCACAAAGCAAAGACATTATAGTAAATAACTATAATAGTGTTATCAGTTTGGATCCAAAATTCCCTGCACTTGTGTGTTCTGGAACAACACCAGATTCTAAAATTGGTCTTCAATGGAAGGCCCCTCTAGAGCACATTGCAATAGTCCAACAAGGAAGTAAGGCATGTGTTCCAGGAGAAGCACAATTGATGCATTAGATTAAGTTGTGCAAAGACCTTCTTGGTCATGTCTGTCACTTGCTCATCAAGTGGAAACTGTGAGTCCTGAAATACTCCCAAGACTGAAGTGAACTGAGTATGATCAATGTATTGATGGTACTAATCCCAAAATGGCAATAATTCCAAGATGGCAATAATCTCACCCAACAGTTGTATGTAGATGTTAAATAGAAATGGTTCAGAGCTGCAACTTGGGGTGGCACCTTGCACTGTAATATTTAATAATGACTGTAATATTTGACAAGATATTTAACCTGCAAGATGGGATACAAATAAATGCTACAAATAATCAGGAATGGAAATTATATACAAACTTCCCCACAATTTAAATTTTATAGGACTATGTTGAGAATACTACAATTAGCTTCTGAACCTTCTAAATCTAGTTAACAGAATGGGACAAAAGTTGCAATTCAGAAGTAACTATTTTTTCCTATGGTGATTACTGTAGTTATTTCACTTTGAGCTCTTAATTGTATTTGTGTTCATCATTAAGCACTACACAAATTTAACTCCAAGACAATTATCGAGAAAACTAAAAATATCTGTTACAATTCTTTGGAAGCATAATTACAAACAAGTTACCATGTTCTTCTGTAATCCAAATCTAAGAACATATTAAAATGATAAATATACTTCAAGGGGTTCTGTTTTAAACAGAATATTGTTATGAAACTTATACAAAACAAGCTCAAAAGTATTAAGAGTTTAGGAAATAATTGTCAATACATGCTAATTATTTCAGGGTCCACAACTGAAGATACCATTACCTTATCTGAGCCATGGTATTTTTTTCTCTTCAAAACAGTAGCTCTATAAACCTCAAGAGAATCAGTAAACTAAATATGGACTGAAAGTACAGATTCATTCCATCCAAAAATGTATTTTGGATAAACCCATATAAGTATCTAAATAATTGGGGCATTGTTCCCTAGTAGATAAGTAATAATTACCATTACAATAAACTTTAAGGTACTTAAGACCAAATTACAGTCACAAGATAGAAGTGCAAATGCACACTTGTGCCATTGGGCTCAACATACATATTTCAGAAAATGTTTTTGCACATAAATGCAAATAAAAGCAAAAACACATAGAAAAGAAGAGCAAATAGAGCTCTGTCGGGTTTGACGCTATTCCCCTAGTAGTCACTTTCCAAGGTGGAGAAGCAGTCTCTTTCTCCGTGAAAAAAACTTCAATATCTTTAACATAATTATATCTATGTGTGCCTTCAAGTGAGTCTGACTCCTGATGACTACTTCAACATATCCCTCTTTTTTTTGGGGGGGGGCAAGATTTTGGAAGTGCTTTGTCATTATCCGCTTCCTCAGGCTGAGAGAGAATGATTGGCCCAAGATCACCCAGCTAGCTTTGTACCTAAGGTGGAACTAGAACTAATGGTCTCCTGATTTCTAGCCCAATTCCTTAATCACTACACAAATTTAACTCCAAGACAATTATCGAGAAAACTAAAAATATCTGTTACAATATAAAAATATACTGAATATTTTTGTAATGTCACTGATCCCAAACATATTGTCTCAAACAAAACACATGATGAATCTTCCCCAAAAGCCAGAGTGCATCTTTCCAACATCTTATTAGCAGTGCAAATGTTAGTACCTTGTAAATATGTATTACGCTGCACAATATTCAAAAATTTGTTTCACAATATGCTAAGAAGTCATTATTTTTAAGTGTTAAAAGAATCACCCCTGCTTTAAACTGCAGTACAAAGTCCAGGATAAATTTTATCAATGCATCTACAGATATGGAGGACTGCCTTTGAAACAATTGACTTACGGTAACTTTCCAAAGGATTAGATTGTTTGAGAATGCTATCATGCTTTATGAAACACCTTTCCGACTGCTTTGGAAAGATTTTCTTTCTGTCTATCCAGTTCTATCAAAGTTTTTCTTCCAATGTTATGTTAATTCTTTTCCAATTCATTATTCATCCCTTTTTCAAATGAATGAAATTCAAGAACTAAGAATAAATTATAACAGTAGATGATTTTTTTCAGATTTTGCTTCCTGAGCTATATACTTTCAGAATGTATTATTGCTCCTAAACATTCAGTTCTAAGGAAACGAAGGCATCACCAGACAACACACTGTTCCAAAAGATTTGATTTCTGAAAAAACTTTTGATGAAGATAGACCCCTTCAAACTGAACACAAATATAATTTCAGAATGACTGTATCATGTAGGGTTAGGTGTAGAAATCTTGAGAAATAAGAAATTAATGACTATTTGGTTTAATTGTATAATGTTTCCAACATGCTGCATGAGTTCAACAGGGCCAAGTGTTTTGCTGCCAATTTTCATTTGTACTTAGTGTTGGATATATCTCGCTGCAGTGTCCAACAATAATCAGACAGCACTGATGGATTCCAGTTGCCCTTATGCCATTTTTCCATTGTTGTAGGATAAGGACTGGCAGAGCCAGGGAGAGAGATTAAAAGAGGAATGAGTCTTGAATCACCACATAGGTAGAAATGAATTAACTAACCCCCACTTCTGTTGACCGTTATCTAACTCTAATGCTAATCAAATGACAACCATTAGTTGAGAAGATTTCTATGCCTAGGCTTTCAACAATAAATCAGTTAAATTGAACCTTCAGGTGGGGGCCTGGTCTTTTGCGCCTGACAATTGTGGCAATGTATGAATGCAAAAACTGAATCTTTAGTGACATGACTTTATGGTCTTGTATCCTGTAAGAAACGTGCCAACCAGCTCAATGTAGTTTAGTGCTCTGTAATTGCCAAGAAAATGCTCAACAAATAACAAAAACAACAAATAACAACTCTTCACTTTCATTGTTCATCATTTTCACAAAAATTTTCATCAGTCTGAGTTTTATGTGAAGCAGAGGCAAAAAAAAATGTTTGTTGGGTCAATAAGTGATTCATGTGCCACATTTTTCTGTCCTAGAAACAAATTCTTTCAGAGTGGCCATTTCTTTTAATGTTATGTGACTTTCTTGCGTGGCTGTCCCATTTGCATATTAACAACATACTTGGTATATCCAAGCTGCATTCCAAGTAGCAGAGCCACTACTTTTAGATCTCCACAGATATTTTAGTTTTAATGGATACACTTCAACAATTCCATGCTTTCATGTTTCTTCCATGTGGACAGCACAGTCAACAGGCACAAAAGGGTGTACATTGCCATTGTATAAAAACAGAAGATTTCTATAAAACAGTCAATAGGTTAAATTACAGATTCTCACTATTATTAGTCAAAAATCTACAGTATAAGATACACCCAAAGGTGTTCAAGAAGCATTTGTTTCCCAATGTACCATATCAATCAATAATACTTCCAACAACCAATCTCCTGACCAGCAGATAGAACCAGAGCATACTTGTCTTCATTCTTGCTGTCCCAGGATATAAATAACCAAAAATGAAAGCTCCTTCTAGAATGGAAATTTAAGCAACCAGCTTGGAGCTACTCTTCCTTTGTCTATTAGATGGGGTTAGATTGGTCTCCTGCTTACAATTTATTCTCTATGAAAGAGATGCAAGCTTCCAGACACCATTCACTCCACTGCCATTGAAAAGATAGAGTATGTTTCTTCTCAGCTCTGCAGGGCAGAACTAGGATGATACAAAAAATAAATCTGAAGACATTTCTCTGTCGATAACATCAACAAAATCAATGTTTATTTTTGGCCATAATGACATGCAACCTTCAAACGTCTACCCTAGCCCATAGATATTAGTATATGCAACACAAAAGTTAGAACAATACCTACCAATTCAGATAGAGTATCATTTATCTACAAACAATATGCACCTTCTTAAAGAGCATCATATTTATTGCAGTATAGTCTTTCATGCGTTACAACTCCTTTTGTCAGATGCAACTTATCTGCTTTGGATCATTTATCACAGGCAACTGTCTTTGTAACTGAACTGTTTATTCTTAAATGTTAGCTGACAAACAAAACTATCATGATTCAGATTTGTTAGTTCTGAGGAAAAGAAATAATTGAAGATTTGGTGACTCCATAGCAAATATTTATCATACAAGCTTCATGTTTGTAATATGATAATCAAGAATAATATTTCTTATTCAAATGAAATTATTATGAAACAGTCTCAAGTCTTGGGAGAAATATTGTTCTATTTATAAAAGTTCATTCTGCCGCAATTTTAGTTTAACTTTTATTTTTTGTATAATAAAAAGATATATGTATATGTCATAAAAATCAAATACTTTAGCTAGGAAAAAGACAATACAATATACAGCAGTAAACATAAAGCATTCTTACAGTTGTAGGAATAAAATGACAAGGCTAACTATAAAGCCGTAAACAAAAGCAGATACTTTATACTAAATCAGATAACTTTTTTATTTACCTCCTATGGTCAGCAATTTCCATGATTTCAACAGGTTATTATCATACAAAGAAAAAGAAACCAAAGCAGAATCTTTTCTAAATAAAAAATATTTTTAGTATAATATAAACATTTTGTTTGTTTCTAATTATTTTGACATAAACATTTTGTTTATTTAATTCACTACTGCTGCTACTTCTGTTCAGTTAGTCAATCCACTTTGAATTATTTAATAATATTCCATATTATTATTAAATGGGCTTTAAAATGGCAACTTGACTTCAGTCCTTTCTTCTCCTAAATGCATCTCACCAGAACTCCAGAGCAACTTTTGCAGATAGAGATGAGCAAGGGTACAGAATGAAGAAGAATGAAGGCAACTGTCTCATGCAATTCCTTTCTATTTATTAAATATATCACTCCTACTGAAGGAAATATTGTCATAAACATGTCCCCAATTAAACATATTAAGAAGAAAATCCAATTTATTCTTTAAATATTGCACAATATCACAAGTTCCAAAAGATGAATTCTCATAGTCAGGGAACTGTCCTTAAAATATTGCCTGAGAATGATTCATAGTGATCAATTGGGATTTATATCTGGAAGGTATATGAAATATAATGTAAGACAAATTGTAAATTTGCTTGAATATTTGGATAAGAACAACCAAGTCCCTGCAGCATTGATATTTTTGGATGCAGAGAAAGCTTTTGATCAATTGAATTGGCAATTCTTATTGAGAGTTGTTGAGGAAATGAATTTTGGAGAAGGATTCCTACATTCTATTAAAGCTATATATGAACAACAAACTGCACAAATTATAATTAATGGGGGGCTAACAGAGATGTTTAAAATTGAAAAAGGTACAAGACAGGGATGCCCCCTATCACCATTATTGTTTGTTTTAACGTTAGAGATTTTATTAATTAAAATTCGAGAGTCCTCTATGATAAAGGGAATTAAAATAAAACAGAATGATTATAGATTGAGAGCTTTTGCTGATGACTTGGTTGTGACAGTATCTCAACCGATACAATCGGTTATAGATTTGATGGAAATTATAACTCAGTATGGTAAGGTTTCTGGGTTTAAGGTGAATAGTAATAAGACTAAGATATTATCTAAGAATATATCTATGAGTGAAAGGGAAATGTTAATTAAATTAACAGGTTTTGAAATAGTAAAAAAGGTTAAGTATTTGGGAGTGTATATTGCAGCAAATGTAAAATTATATAAGAATAATTATGAAACATTATGGTTGAAGATACAAAGGGATTTAAATAATTGGAAAAAAATACAATTATCTTTATTTATTTATTTTATTTCTATACCGCCCTTCTCGCAGTTGTTAAAATGAATGTTCTGCTGAAGTTTCTCTTTTTGTTTCAAATGATACCTATATTGAAAAAGGATGCCAACCTTGATGAATGGCAGAAGGGTATTAATAAATTTATTTGGGCGGGGGAAAAAACCAAGAGTTAAATTTAAGATTTTACAAGATGCTAGGGAAAGAGGGGGACTCAAGGCACCAAATTTGAAACTGTATTATGATGCGGTGGCCTTGACATGGGTTAGCGATTGGCTTAATTTAACTAATAAGAGAATACTTCACCTTGAGGGTTGGGATTTGGTATATGGATGGCATGCATATTTGCTTTATGATAAAAAGGTGGATAGGGCTTTTAAATCTCATATTCTTAGAAGTGCCTTGTTACGTGTCTGGAAAAAGTATTATTATAAGTTAAATTATAAAATACCGATTTGGGGAATTCCTGGACATGCGATAGAAGGTGTATCTATGGGAGTGAGCTTGGATATGTTTTCCTATAAGGAATTACTTAGATTGGAAGGGAATGATTGGCAACTTAAATCATTAGAGGAGTTAAGACAAGAAAACATAAGTTACTCTTGGTTTTAATATACCCAATTGAAAGCTAGGTGGAAGTTGGATCAGAAGGTTGGCATCACAATTACAGATGAAAATTTAGTAAAACAAATTAGAGATTTAAATTGTGATATGTATTGTAAATTTTTTTTTCTGTAAAACTCTTTAATAAAAAAAAAATATTGCCTGAGAATATATCCAGTATAAAACTGAACTGGAAGGAAACAAAACGTCCTTCTTAGAAGAAAAGTCCATTAAAGCAAAAAGTAAAGATGCAAAGTACACATATTGCTTCCTCCTTTTTAAAATAAATGTTTGAGGTAGATAAGATTTAATTTATACCTTGAAAAAGGTGACTGCTGCTAAAAAGAATGGGTGGAACCAGCATGTATGTTTGAGCTGACACACAGAATATATTCAAATATAAAAATAAGACATCAGAGTTATTCAATATGTGCCTGGAATATAAGTGACTAATATAACAAT
Organism: Vipera ursinii; assembly: GCF_947247035.1. Classification (NCBI taxonomy): domain Eukaryota; kingdom Metazoa; phylum Chordata; class Lepidosauria; order Squamata; family Viperidae; genus Vipera; species Vipera ursinii. The sequence goes on along the minus strand of NC_139518.1, from coordinate 48,450,177 downwards.
ACAAGAACCAACTTGCCTACCATGCCTCCTAGATCTGTGGAATTAAAACAAAAGCAACAATTGCATTCATTGGATTGAACCACAGTGCTATAAATATTGCCACTCCACAAAGTTATGCTCACTATAATTCAGAATCTCCATTTGTAATTCAAATCTAAGATTAGACATTGACAGTGAGCAGCTTTATGACTGACACGCACAAACTGCTGTCCAAATGACTGAAGTAGAAACAAAATTACCGGCATAAAAAATGAAATCACAAAACTGATCATACATATTTAATTATTAAAAGTAGATTATTTGAAGCAAAATTTGTTAGCCATACCTGCCAGCTAAAAAACTCTTCCTGAGGAATATGGGTCAGTCTCTAAGTTACCCTAATTCAATCAACACTGTCAATAGTCCATTGCCCCACCCCCATTGCATCTTCAGTCACTTTCAACCAGGTTATGAAGTTTTCCAATGGACTCAGAAGCCTGCAGGGAGTGGATTAAAATCTTCCCTTATATTAAATGAATTTTGTTCTGCTAAAAATTTGCCATATTTGTAAGCTGTTAATAATTAAATCCAAACAATGAAAAAAGTTTCACACTTATTTTAAAAACTGTCAGTTTAATATTAAGTATTTTTTTCCTTAATGGATTTTTCAAAAAGCATTTACTGTAGAAAAAGCTTAGTATAGTTTTAAAAAAACTATATTAGTCATAGCATAGATGGGCCATCTGAAGTTCTTAGTCACTGATCAATTTAGCTAGTAGCAGTAAATAAATTACTAGCTTCTTAATGACATTAATGGAATAAAATAAAATAGCTTAGTATCACTAACTGGCAACTAATCACCAGATCAAATGATTGGAAGGGTGAAACTGCTGGGTTGTTTATGGAAACAGTAAAGTTTAATGAGATGAAGAAGGCATGGCAATTTGTAACACTGAAAGAGCAGCCCATTAATTCATGGAATTCAAACATTTGACATGTAATAGTTAATCTCTGTTCATATCATCATCAATGACCCAATTATGAATCTAACATTCTAGGATTATCCAGGAAACACAAGAGGAAAGCCTATCTCACATCATGAATTAGACTACAATTCTAAATATACTTCACTTCCCACACTTTGAAGGAAAGGAACAATATTAAATAAGACCATTGGGAATCAGGACTATTATATAGTAATTTAAAAGCATTTGGTCTTGATGAAATTCCTATGTTAAGATATGCTCACCACTCTCTATAAAACAGCAGATTCCAAAAACAAATAATTATTGAAGTCATATTTTTAGAATTTGTTTTCTAAATATATTTTCAGTATCAAACTGTAGCCTTGTAGGCATGTCAAACTTGCGACGTCATGTGATGTTACATGACATATTGCGACTTTTTCCCCATTGCCAGCAATGGGGTGGGCGTGGTTTTGTTGTGAGGCATCCGGCCCGTGGGCCGGCAGTTTGACATGCCTGTAAGGAAATCATGTATTATATGAAAAATCCAAACTACCACTTAATTGAAATGTGTGAACTTTTATCTATAGACAACCCCGCACATTTCTATTTTTAATGAGGACAGTAGAAAAAAGAAAAAAATAACTTTGCAATACTTAGTAAAGGCAAATGGGTCTATGTTCCAAGAACTTTTTTCAGTTTCTTTATTCTAAGCAGTGATTAAAAATTGACTTATCACTAATTTTGATAGCTACTTACATTCAAGAGAAATCCGTTATTTTACTATATCATGTAAAAATAGCCCAACGCTCATTATTCTATGGATTATAAATTTTTATAGTGTTTTTAAATTCAGGGCCTAGAAAAATACAATTTACCAAAGCAGCATCAAATAAAAAGCATTTCTTACCTTAAATACTTTGCCAAAAGCACCATCACCCAATTCTCCTATAATTTCCCAAAAGTCCTCTGGATTCAAATCTCTTTTGACATGCTCATACTGTTTCTTTTTCTTTTCACCACCCAACTTGAAGATCTTACGGAAGTTAAAGAAGGACATATTTGCCCTTTTTAGTTCAAAAACTATTTTAAAACTCGTCAGAAAAAAATAAAGCAGTTGTTCTCTCTGTTGTTTGGTCTAAAAGAAAAACAGTACAAAATTGTGACCACTGTGCTATGTGTCAGTAACAGTGCTAAGAAAGGAGCAGATAAGAACAATTTGCAGTCTATATTTTCGATTCGTCAATCAGAGCAAGTAGCAGCCACATGCAGTTTTCCCTCAAGTTTATCGCTGTAGGTTTAGCAACCTAAAACTCATATAATTAGCACTAAGTTCTTCTAATTACTCAGTGCTTATGACCAGGCTCCAGAGACATTATCCAAAAAGATGTGTTGATGGTTAAGAGTCTGAAAGCTGAGGAGTGGAAAACAAATGCCCACTTGATTCACGATGAAGGATCCAATATTAAATGGTGAGCATGTGTGAAGCAGACAGCTGTATTCAAGTCCTGCCCCTTATTCAACAGCACAGACTACTAACATCGCGTCAAAGGCAACTCTTCCCTTGGTGGTTGAAAACTTCAGCAATCCACGAGAACGGAAAATATGCATCTTCTTTCCTACCCTAGCACGAGACTTGCCTTCAAGAGAGCATGGTGTCTATTGGGAGAGAGGCAAGAGACAAAGTAAGTGGAATAAGAAGATACTCCTCAACAATTTTCTTACATATACATTAAATTGTGTGTGTGTGTGTGTGTGTGTATGTATATAAATCAGAAGGGTATGGCTGACTGATGAAGACTAAAGAGTCAGAAATGCATCTCAGTCTCCTTTAATTCTTTGTTAGTAATTTACACAAATATATGAACTGTCCGGTGTGACTACAGCCTGTTCGATGGCCTTCAAGATAGGCTGAAAACAGGAAATAAAGATTTGCCCCATGTTTGGGGCCTAGCAAGGTAATCTAAATAGTTAACATTTGACATATATAACATTTGACATATATTGTGTAAATTTTAAATTGCTAACAAAGAATTAAGGGAGACTGATATGCATTTCAAACTCATTAGTTTTCATCAGTCAGCCATACCCTTCTGAGATTCGAACTAAAAAATAGTTAACAAGCGTTGGACATATACACACACACACACACACACACACAAACATATATATATATGAAATGAAAAGTTATTTCCTGTGGAAACATGGACTTACATGAAAACCTCCCTCCCCTTCTTCGTTGGAGAAAGATGGAAGAAAAATAGGTTGGGAGCAAAATAGTTTTGTTTTGTTTTTTTTAGGAAAAGCCGCAACCTTCAATGGTGGAAGCTGCTTGTCTTTTCCAACAAATGGGGGAGGGGAAAGAGGAGAATGAGAAACTCACCAGCCGAGAGGGATTTTCGTCTCCCCGCCGCGGCAGAGGCGATGGGGAGGATGACGCCCGCCGCCTTAAGCGTTCTTACTTCCTGCGCCTCCCCCACTCCCTCAGACAGGGGGGGGCGGAGCACAGGAAGAAGGCTCGGTGGTCTCGCTTCCTTTGCCCCCCCCCTCCCCTCCCTTGCTCTCTTGTTCTAGCGACCGCTGCCGCGCGCGCGCACGCACGCACGCACGCAAGCAAGCAAAGGCCCCCGGAATCGCTCCCAGCGCTTTCGCCCGCACCCGACGCGGCGGCGCCTCCTCTCCCTAGCGAGCTACGCAGGCGCTCTGGCACTCCAGTTCCCTCGAACGCGTCTTTCCCCGAGCTTTCATCCTTTCGCTGTAATTCCCTCCTTCGGTTCTTAACCACCGGATATTACCTCAGCAAAAGGCGGGACAGGAAAAATAAAAACAAAAAAACAAAAGCAAAGGATGAAATCTCTTCCGGTTTCTTTACGCTAGCTCACAGGTAGGCAACCTCGGCTCTTTTATGACTCATGGACTTCAACTCCCAGAATTCCTGAGTCAGCTACGCTGACTCAGGAATTCTGGGAGTTGAAGTCCATGAGTCATAAAAGAGCCGAGGTTGCCTACCCCTGCGCTAGCTCGTCCTGTGCGAGACCGGGCCGCCTCCGTGAACAAGCCAATGAGAGCGCGCCGGTCCCTTTGGCGGGTAAGGCAAGCAAGTGTTTAGAATTGAGGTCAGAGGAGGGCTGGGCTGGGGGGTTTACTAGGAGTGGAAGCGCCAGGAGGCCCTGCTATGGTTTCCCCGCTAACGAAAGCCGTGGGGTTTTTTTTCGGTTTATTTAGGCCAGGGGTCTTCAAACCTGGCCCTTTTATGACTTGTGGACTTCAACTCCCAGAATTCCTCAGCCAGCTTTGCTGGCTGAGGAATTCTGGGAGTTGAAGTCCACAAGTCATAAAAGGGCCAGGTTTGAAGACCCCTGATTTAGGCGCTTCCTCTGTAAGACGGCAGTACGAGAAAAGCAGAACAAAACCTTTCAGCTGGTGTGCTGGGCTGGGAATTTGAGACTTAATGATCACGTTCTTTAAACTGAGAATGCTTGAATGAGGACAGTTAGTCGTGACAGTTTTGCCGGCAGATCTGCAGTTTAGCCCTCGGTACTCCCCTTAGTGGAGCCACATAACGGGGGATGATGTTTCCTGTTAAGAAAACGCGATTTTTAAACCATAAAATCGGTTCGAGATGAAATACATTTTAACTTGCCAATGTTTACATGGAAAAGTGTGCCATATATAGTGTGAATTATGGGTAGTCATGAATAAAGTCTTGTCTCGGATTGATGAAGCCGTAATGATTGTGTATAAGAATTGCATTAGCCTACAGGTAGTCCTCGACTTACAACAATTCATTTAGCGACCATTCAAAGCTACAACAGCACTAAAAACATGACCGTTTTTCACAGTTACCACCTTTGCAGTATCCCCATGATCATGTGATCAAAATTCAGATGCAGCTGGGAACTGGTTCATACTTATGACATTTGCAGCTTCCTGGGGTCATGTAATTTTTTGTAACCTTCTGACAAGCAAAGTCAATAGGGAAGCCAGATTCACTTAACAGGTTACTAACTTAATTCACTTAACAACTCTGGCAAGAAATGTAAAATGGAGCGAAACTCACTTAAATCATCACTTAACAACATAAAGTTTGGGCTCAATTGTGGTCGTTCATCGAGGACTACCTGTATATACTTTTTAAAGAGCAAAAGCTCTTTGTACCTGGATGTTGATTCAAAAGCAAGTGCTGCTGATTTCAAAAGTGCTTTGCTGGAGTAAATATAGTTTCAATCTGCATGAAACATTGTAACAATACTTTGGTTATTTAAAGGCTTACACTGAGCGAAAGGAATGTCTAAAGCTACTTATTCTAGATAGAAGAACAATTATGACTGCTGCTTCTATTCTTGGTCTAAAGCAAAAATGCTAGATTACTGTTATCACCTGTTTGCAAATGTCTATGAAGATTCTCAGCCATCCAGGTCATAGTTATCCCAAAGATGCTTTTTTCACGAGGCAACTGGACTTTGTTTTTTCTTTGAAGAGGTTTCATTTCTCATCCAAGAAGCTTCTTTATAACACCTGTTTGGGACACCTGTTTGCAGATTCAGAGTAGTTTCATTGCTATTAGTGATTTTGTTGTACATGTTGTATAGCTTCCCGTTTTTCATGAATAAGCTTATTAAATCCATGTCTTATAATTGAAATTCTTCCATTTTTATTTGAGAACTGGAGATTTTTGTTCTGCTTTTAGAGGTGTTTTTTCAAGCCTGTATTTTTGACTACTATATTTCCCAGTTTATTCCTGAGTTTACTTCTCTTATTAAATTCTGCTTACCTTTGGAGATGTCGGTTTCTCATGTCTTGATCTTGGGAAACATAGTTGTTCACAAGTTTCAGACTACTAAGGAGAATATTAAGCATTTGTCCATCTTTCTAAGTAGATTTCCTTTCTGATTTCATAAGCATATTTTACTTTTAGTTTCAGTTTTAAAGTAGTAATCTTGTACATGTCCTGTACATGCTTATTTAGCTATCAATAAAAGAAGCCTCAATTTTTCATCTGTCTGCTCGCTCTGATCTGGGAATCATTCTTCCTTCCTTCTTGATGGAATTTTTTTTAAAAAATGGAAATTGCCAGTACTATAATAATGATATGGCATTACCAGTGTTAATTTTAAAAATCTCAATAGTGTAGATAAATCTGCAGTTTTCTCTGAATTTAAGGAATCCAGCCAACTGAGCAATATGAAGTTCTAGAAGAAACTTCATAAGAATAGATTGCTGGGACACATTGAGGAAAACAAACATCTTTGCTGACTTGCAAAAAGATGGGCAGTTTTTCATGTGAAGGCAGTAGAAAAAAATCACTTTTTGAATAGAAATATTATTGTGCAGTTTTGTTCTAAATATTGTTATGTATCGTTTGCAGACAAAATAAATAATGTGAAATTGGGATAGTCCTGCTGCTTCGCTATAAACATACAGTAGTTTCTTTTTCATTCAGTTTGATCTGATGAATCTCATTTGTTCACTCATTTGGTAAAGTGATATTTTGTGAAGTAAGTTCATGTTTGTGAATTCTGTAACAAATTTATTCAACTACTGTAGAAATTAGATCGTTGTATTAATACTGAAACTAAAAATACAGTGGATTATACAGCTATGCAGGGAACCAATTTAGGATCTCCTTAAAAAGGAGAGAACTGATTCTGTTTGGCAATTAGTAAGAGCCAAACCCATGGATAATGGATGATGGTTTAAGTTAAAGCATACAATTTTTCTGTCTTTTTCCCCCCTGCATGGTGTTTTATATGTCAGTGAGGCATCAGTCTTATACTTAGTTAAATTAAGCTCCACTAAATACAGTTGAACTCAAATCTCCGAGGCTTGCTTAATAAGTGTATACAATGTTATTTTTTCCTGCATAGGAACAATAATTTTAATATTGTTTCTTTAGTAGAAATAATACATTGTTTATCATTTTATGAAAATGGCAATTATAAGCAAAAATACTTTTAAAACCAGTGAAATTGATATTTTAGTTCATAGAAAGTAAGCAGCTTATTACTAACTTGTCAGATAAAGCAATTAAATAGCCCTCCTAGAGATAAAATGTCAGCTGAGTTCTTATTTGTAGTTGTACTTCATGTGATAAGCTCTTTTTGCAGAGATTATTAGGAACACAAATCTTCCTAGTGTTTTGATGAGGAAAGAGAATGAAAACAGAATTTCAAATACTGTAGTCTTAAAGTACATGAAGCAAACATAGTTAGACATCAGTATATCTGAAATGTTCTCTGATATTTACATTAAATTTTCTCTTAAAGTATAATTGGCTGGATAAACAGTAGTCTTAAGTAATTTTTATTAATATATGTTTGTGTATGCATACTATTTGAATTAGACTTAGCAAAGCAAATGTGCAGTATTTCTCAGCTTTTTAATTGTACTGTAAACTAAATCTTCACATGATTCCTGCTGACCTCCTATTAAGGGTATTTGGGACTGTACTCTTAGTAATGCAATCATATTAAGATTGAGGTGTGTATCAATTAGGCTCAGTTGTGTTGCTATAATTCAAAATAGAATATATTCTATATTATACCATAAAGTCAAGGTTCTATTTTTGGTTTATATACTATATTTCTGTATTGTTAAATTTTGGTGAACTTCAATGCTACCTCTGCAAGAAAGACAGAAAATGTTATACCTGAAATGTATTAATTATTAATAAAAAACATGTGAGACAGCTTATTAAATCCCTTAGTCAGAATCAATATTATCATATTAATATTAATTATTGTACTTCAGTACAGTAGGTAGTAAGTATTACAGGCACATGTCAATGTATCTTAAAATAAGAACCTTGGTGGAGCAGTGGGCTAATGCCTCCTTAAGTAACACCAGCTGCCTGCAATTAGTGCAGGTTCGCATCCCACCAGGCTCAAGGTTGACTCAGCCTTGCATCCTTCCGAGGTAGGTAAAATGAGGACCCAGATTGTTGGGGGCAATAAGCTGACTTTGTAATAATGCCGCTTGGGGGGGGGGCGAAAGCCCTAATAAGCAGGCATATACCGTATATACTTGAGTATAAGCCGAATTTTTCAGCCCACTTTTTGGGCTGAAAAATTGCACTTCGGCTTATACTCCAGTCAACAAAAAAACTTACCGAGGACTTGTGCGCGGCCGAGGCTTTGGTGCTTCCGGGATCACGCGCACCTCTCCCAAGCCACCGCCATCCGGAGACCTGCCGAAGTTTGGGGAGGTTTGGGGAGGTGCGCGCGCACCTCCCCAAACCTCCCCAAACGTCGGCAGGTCTCCGGACCTCCGCGCCTTGCCTGCCTGCTTCTTTCCGCAGCGGAAAGAAGCAGGCAGGCAGGGCGTGGAGGAACGGAGACCTGCCGACGTTTGGGGAGGTTTGGGCGCCTCCCCAAACCTCGGCAGGTCTCCGTTCCTCCGCGCAGACCTGCCGACGTTTGGGGAGGTTTGGGCGCCTCCCCAAACCTCGGCAGGTCTCCGTTCCTCCTGCCGACCTTTGGGGAGGTTTGGGCGCCTCCCCAAACCTCCCCAAACCTCGGCAGGTCTCCGTTCCTCCTGCCGACCTTTGGGGAGGTTTGGGCGCCTCCCCAAACCTCCCCAAACCGTTCCTCCTGCCGACCTTTGGGGAAGTTTGGGCGCCTCCCCAAACCTCGGCAGGTCTCCGTTCCTCCGCGCAGACCTGCCGACGTTTGGGGAGGTTTGGGTGCCTCCCCAAACCTCCCCAAACCTCGGCAGGTCTCCGTTCCTCCGCGCAGACCTGCCGACGTTTGGGGAGGTTTGGGCGCCTCCCCAAACCTCGGCAGGTCTCCGTTCCTCCTGCCGACCTTTGGGGAAGTTTGGGCACCTCCCCAAACCTCCCCAAACCTCTGCAGGTCTCCGTTCCTCCTGCCGACCTTTGGGGAGGTTTGGGCGCCTCCCCAAACCTCCCCAAACCTCGGCAGGTCTCCGTTCCTCCTGCCGACCTTTGGGGAGGTTTGGGCGCCTCCCCAAACCTCCCCAAACCTCGGCAGGTCTCCGTTCCTCCTGCCGACCTTTGGGGAGGTTTGGGCGCCTCCCCAAACCTCGGCAGGTCTCCGTTCCTCCGCGCAGACCTGCCGACGTTTGGGGAGGTTTGGGCGCCTCCCCAAACCTCCCCAAACCTCGGCAGGTCTCCGTTCCTCCGCGCAGACCTGCCGACGTTTGGGGAGGTTTGGGCGCCTCCCCAAACCTCGGCAGGTCTCCGTTCCTCCTGCCGACCTTTGGGGAAGTTTGGGCGCCTCCCCAAACCTCCCCAAACCTCGGCAGGTCTCCGTTCCTCCTGCCGACCGGAGACCTGCCGAGGTTTGGGGAGGCGCCCAAACCTCCCCAAAGGTCGGCAGGTCTGCGCGGAGGAACGGAGACCTGCCGAGGTTTGGGGAGGCGCCCAAACCTCCCCAAAGGTCGGCAGGAGGAACGGAGACCTGCCGAGGTTTGGGGAGGCGCCCAAACCTCCCCAAAGGTCGGCAGGAGGAACGGAGACCTGCCGAGGTTTGGGGAGGTTTGGGGAGGCGCCCAAACCTCCCCAAAGGTCGGCAGGTCTGCGTGGAGGAACGGAGACCTGCCGAGGTTTGGGGAGGCGCCCAAACCTCCCCAAAGGTCGGCAGGAGGAACGGAGACCTGCCGAGGTTTGGGGAGGCGCCCAAACCTCCCCAAACGTCGGCAGGTCTGCGCGGAGGAACGGAGACCTGCCGAGGTTTGGGGAGGTTTGGGGAGGCGCCCAAACCTCCCCAAAGGTCGGCAGGAGGAACGGAGACCTGCCGAGGTTTGGGGAGGCGCCCAAACCTCCCCAAAGGTCGGCAGGAGGAACGGAGACCTGCCGAGGTTTGGGGAGGTTTGGGGAGGCGCCCAAACCTCCCCAAAGGTCGGCAGGTCTACGCGGAGGAACGGAGACCTGCCGAGGTTTGGGGAGGCGCCCAAACCTCCCCAAAGGTCGGCAGGAGGAACGGAGACCTGCCGAGGTTTGGGGAGGTTTGGGGAGGCGCCCAAACCTCCCCAAAGGTCGGCAGGAGGAACGGAGACCTGCCGAGGTTTGGGGAGGTTTGGGCGCCTCCCCAAACCTCCCCAAAGGTCGGCAGGAGGAACGGAGACCTGCCGACGTTTGGGGAGGTTTGGGGAGGCGCCTAAACCTCCCCAAACGTCGGCAGGTCTGCGCGGAGGAACGGAGACCTGCTGACGTTTGGGGAGGTTTGGGGAGGTGCGCGCGCACCTCCCCAAACCTCCCCAAACTTCGGCAGGTCTCCGGACGGCGGCGGCTTGGGAGAGGTGCGCGCGATCCTGGAAGCACCGAAGCCTCGGCCGCGCGCAAGTCCTCGGTAAGCTCCGGGCGGTCACTTACTTCGCGTCTCCTGAGGGAAGGGGGGGCGACTGGAGCGGGCGTGTTTCCTCGCCTGCTGGGCGCCGCGATTTGCCCGGGGAACGCGCGGGCCCCGAATGGCAGCGTGGAGCGAGGAAGCGGACAGCCAGGGCTTCCCCGAGAGCCGCGGCCACACAGGGTATTCCTGTGTATTCAGGCTTGCAAAATGGCGGATCAAGCCTCTGCTGGCGGCAGAGGCTTGCAGAACGGCGGATCGGCTTATACTCGAGTCAATAACTTTTTCCAGTTTTTGGGGGTGAAATTGGGGGTCTCGGCTGATACTCGAGTCGGCTTATACTCAAGTATATACGGTACATAGAATGAAGGCTATTGCTAAGCACATTGATTTGTGCTTAGATTGTAAGCCGCCCTGAGTCTTCGGAGAAGGGCGGGATATAAATGGGATTTAAAAAAAGAGCTATGAAGTATGGTTGATCAGTGCTTTGAATTGGAAGACAAAGGTTTTTCAGACAGCATGGGGTGAGCATGGAGCACCTGTTTTCTGTTTCTTAAAGTCTGTGTTTCCGCAGGAGGAGGAAAGGTAGATGTACAGTCATGGGAAAATGTGCATATTGGACTGTATGGCCCTCATATAGTCCCAATGCACTCTTGGCCTCCAGATACAAAGTACTGTACAGATCTATTCTGTTATAGGAACAGAGGGTAGCTTGTAGAAGTTACTATAGGAGCTCCTGTGCAACTTTACTTCACATAATATCTCTGAGTTCTTAAATCTGATAGTGTTTCTTTTTTCTGTTGCTGAAAAATAAAACAAGCATGAACTATCCTGTCACTTCAAAGGAGTCAAAAGAAGATTGTGTAGCAAATACAGAACATGCTGAGGTTCAGCTAATGAAGAGAAAAACTTCCAGAGAATGAAACTACAGGAGTCATTCTTTAATGACTGATGTTATATTCCTAATTGCTCTATTAATGTCACTGGAAGAGAGGAAGTGTACCTTGATCAAGCATGAAGGACAGGTCACATTGGCAAAGTATGGGTTGACCTATCTACAGTTCTTATCTAAATTTTATATTACATTCCATCTTTTCATTTACACCCCCAATTTCATGATCCTTATTATTGCTGATATTAAACTTCCCATTCATAAGTGTAAAAGTATGAACTCGCATATTCATGTTTTCTCTGTAGATGCTCTATTAGGTATAGGGGAGTAGATAGGTAGGATTGTGTGAAGCCTCATATGGATGTATTGTTTTGATAATGCTTAATTAAAACTCCAGACCGCCCCCAATCTGCGTTCATTTCACCGGGACCTGAAAACCTGGCTTTTCGATTTATGAGGCCTGGACTGAAGGGGTTTTAGCTTTTTAAATATTGTTTTAATTGTTGGGCTTAATTAATTTAATTTATTTTAATTTTATATTATCTTTTATATTGTATTTTATGCTGCCCTGTAAACCGCCCTGAGTCCTTTGGGAATAGGGCGGTATAGAAATCTAATTAAATAAATATTTTAATGAAGGCCTGCAGATGTTTTCTACTTCTAAGCAACATTTTGGAACTGCTATGGTACATGGAAGCCAGCCATACTAAAACTTAGTAGTCTTCTGTACTCACATGTGCAGAAGACATTTCTGCTAAAACTGAATGGCTAGGGCTAGGCCAAGTGAAAGGTTTCAGCTAGAGGCGTTGGAAAAAAGCAGCTTGTTTTGTTTTAAGACAGTTCTGCATTATATAAAGCCAGGGTTAGCTATTGTTTGATACCTCTCCCTGGTCCTATTTGCCTATTTTAGCTATGTATGTATGCTTGACACTGTCTAACATCGTTTCCCTTTCAGAAATCATGCTGAGTCTTCTGGATCTTAATTGTGTATGATTATACTTCCTTAATAGGCCTTCCCATTATTTTTTCCAGAAAGTGAACCAACCACTACGGAGCTAATTATATCCATTTTAAAACTTGAATTCCAAGTTGTGTTTTTAAAGATTCTTACAAATGACTTCAGTAAAAGACTATTAATACTAGTAGATATTTTTAATATCATACAATATTTTCAAACTTTTATAATAACAAATCTCCAAAAAAAGCTAAGGACACTAAAGTCAGAATATTAATTAATGGAACAAGTAAAAATAGGTGCTCTTCCCCTATTGAAATAACATAAAACAAGAGAACCCAAATGGGAACTGCCTAAATTCTCAAATAGCTTTCTTTCTACCTATATTCTAAAACAACAGAATTTTAGGAGCTGATGGATTTAATTTTGTTTCTCTGGAACGTGTAATTCTGAAAAGGTATCCTACTTATTAATACATGCCAGAATTTATAAGTTTACGTAAACTGCTATAAGCCTTCCAGTGATGGTTGAGGGCCTATGTGGAGAAACATGTAGAAAATTTGCATTTGACTACTCCCAATTTAAAGAATGTCCTTTTTATTTTCCAGATTCCATATCATAACAGTAAAGTTTTTACATAATTAGATATAATATTTTTGTAAGATAGCATTTTTTCAGGTTTTTTTGTTGATTGTAGTCTATTTCAGTTCACATCCTATGATATATTTACCGTATATACTTGAGTATAAGCCGAATTTTTCAGCCCACTTTTTCGGCTGAAATATTCCACTTCGGCTTATACTCCAGTCAACAAAAAAACTTACCAAGGACATGTGCGCGGCCGAGGCTTTGGTGCTTCCGGGATCGCGCGCACCTCTCCCAAGCCACCGCCATCCGGAGACCTGCCGAAGTTTGGGGAGGTTTGGGGAGGTCCGCGCGCACCTCCCCAAACCTCCCCAAACGTCGGCAGGTCTCCGGACCTCCGCGCCTTGCCTGCCTGCTTCTTTCCGCAGCGGAAAGAAGCAGGCAGGCAGGGCGCGGAGGAACGGAGACCTGCCGACGTTTGGGGAGGTTTGGGCGCCTCCCCAAACCTCCCCAAACGTCAGCAGGTCTCCGTTCCTCCTGCCGACGTTTGGGGAGGTTTGGGCACCTCCCCAAACCTCGGCAGGTCTCCGTTCCTCCGCGCAGACCTGCCGACGTTTGGGGAGGTTTGGGCGCCTCCCCAAACCTCCCCAAACCTCGGCAGGTCTCCGTTCCTCCTGCCGACGTTTGGGGAGGTTTGGGCGCCTCCCCAAACCTCGGCAGGTCTCCGTTCCTCCGCGCAGACCTGCCGACGTTTGGGGAGGTTTGGGCGCCTCCCGAAACCTCCCCAAACGTCGGCAGGTCTCCGTTCCTCCTGCCGACGTTTGGGGAGGTTTGGGCGCCTCCCCAAACGTCGGCAGGTCTCCGTTCCTCCGCGCCCTGCCTGCCTGCTTCTTTCCGCTGCGGAAAGAAGCAGGCAGGCAGGGCGCGGAGGTCCGGAGACCTGCCGACGTTTGGGGAGGTTTGGGGAGGTGCGCGCGCACCTCCCCAAACCTCCCCAAACTTCGGCAGGTCTCCGGACGGCGGCGGCTTGGGAGAGGTGCGCGCGATCCTGGAAGCACCGAAGCCTCGGCCGCGCGCAAGTCCTCGGTAAGCTCCGGGCGGTGACTTGCTTCGCGTCTCCTGAGGGAAGGGGGGGCGACTGGATCGGGCGTGTTTCCTCGCCTGCTGGGCGCCGCGATTTGCCCGGGGAACGCGCGGGCCCCGAATGGCAGCATGGAGCGAGGAAGCGGACAGCCAGGGCTTCCCCGAGAGCCGCGGCCACACAGGGTATTCCTGTGTATTCAGGCTTGCAAAATGGCGGATCGAGCCTCTGCTGGCGGCAGAGGCTTGCAGAACGGCGGATCGGCTTATACTCGAGTCAATAACTTTTTCCAGTTTTGGGGGGTGAAATTGGGGGTCTCGGCTTATACTCGAGTCGGCTTATACTCAAGTATATACGGTATTTGTGCAGAGCACAATTAAAATTATGCTGCTTCTGAAGGTTTATATTACATATGCTTTGCTTCCACCAGACTTATTTCATATCAACTTTAATCTGTTCTTGGAGCTAAATTATTTTGGAATGTCTGCTGCATCTACAGAATCAGAAGATGAGGTCCCATCACTTTTGTGGGGTTTGAATCCCATCTTTTCATGCTTTGCAAGACTATACATTAAAGACATATTAGAAATGAAAGAGTCTAAACAGATTCCAGGTAAGTAGTGAAATTGCTAGGAATGTGATAACAATAGTATAGCTTGTTTTACTGAAAATCAAGCAAAATTAAGTTTTGGTGGATAATCTTGACTACAAATTGTCTCTATTCTTTTGGCACTTCCATTAATGTGCTGAAATCTCTTCCTTTTCATTCCAACTTTGTATTACTTTCAGAGAATTCAAACTAGAATCTTTTCATTGTTTGGAACATAATGAAGGTACAACCTGAATCTAATAGAACTGGAAAAATAATTAGAGGTATCTGTAGTTATTTAAAATAATTCATTGGTGCTTTCTGATAATATTTTTAACAGTTTTTAATCAATATAAAATATAAAAGTATATATTTGATTCTGTTCTATTCTTTGTGTTTCTAAATCTACTTTATTTCTTGAACCTTGTAAAAATTAATTATATAAAGTTGCTTTCCTCCATTGATTCTTCAATGTGAGTCTTTCCAAAATATTGATTAATTGTGCAACATATCTGATGTTATGATTTTTCTTGCACTAAAAACTCTGTGTCTTGATGTACATGTAGGTAAGGGCATGGCTTTTAATTAAATGAAGTCTTTGTTTTAATGCTGTCTGATTGCTATAACTATACAATCAATTGTATAAATCAGACATCTCAAACTCGTGACGTCACATGATGTCGCACGACTTATTGGAGCTTTTTCCCCATTGCCAGCAATGGGGTGGGTGCGGTTTCCTCATAATGCATCCCGCCCGCTGGACGGCAGTTTGACACCCCTGGTATAGACTATGGTATAGATTGTATAGTTACCATACAACAAAGAAAAAACTACTGTATAAAAGCTTTTTTTGTGTTTTTGTACATAACCTTGAATATTTTAAACATTGGAAAAAATGTGAAATTAAAAAAAAATTAAGACTGGCTGTCTTTTTGCCAATAATATGCTTATCTGATTTCCTATTTCCCACCAGCCTAAAAATAATCATTGGATACTTTTCACGCAAAGTTCCTGATTTTCCATCTCTTCACAAACGAAATAATGACTCAGACTATGAAAATATAATGTTTGTAATTGTAGTACTATATAACTAAGGGTGTGGCATTTTCTAGTCATCAGTTGGGGTGGCAAGTTTGTCATCCAGAAAAGAAGCAGAAAAGAAGGTTTGTAGAATATAAAACAACTGCCATTTAAGTGAGTTCCATATTAATCTGTGTTAATGACCTTTGCAATAGGGAATGAGGGAATGAGGATGTCATGCAAGCACTGCATGCCCATACAGAGCAATGGGGCTTCAATTGCTTTGCCTCAACCACCAACTTGACTTTTTAAAATTCTCCCTGAAGCTATTAGTAATTTATATTCTGAACTGCTACTCAAAAATAACACTTCATGTGGAAAATGGCTATTGCGGAAGAAAATTTAAGGGATAATTTTATGTATACAAATTTTAGTACACAAATTGGGCCAGGGTAAAGCCTATGATAGTAAGTTTGTTTGTTTGTTTATTTATTTATTTATTTATTTATTTATTTATTTATTTATTTATTTATTTGGTTTATATACCACCCTATTCCCAAAGGACTCAGGGCGGTTTACAAGGCAAAATTTAAAAACAATCCAATATAAAATTAAAATAAATTAAATTACGTCTAGCCGCAAAAATTAAATCACAATTTAAAAATATTAAAGCCCTCAGTCCAGACCAGATAGCTCAAAGAGCCAGGTTTTTAGGTTTTTAGTTGTCTATACTCTATTAATTGTGAATCTATGGTTGTCTTTTTTTAACCAAAGTTTAATCAAATTTCATTGTCTTAAATTATAAAATAAATTTAAAACATTTGAATTAATATAACATATTTGTCATAGTCAAACTAATGCATCAAAATATTTTAAAACTGTACTTTGATCAATTGTTTTATATCAGTGGTCATAATCTTTTGAATTTCTTGATCTAGGACTATACACTTTTCATTTTTTGTTTTTCCTAAGGTATATTCTTTTACAACAGACATCCAATAAGACAAGTGGATATTTTTGGTACAGTGGTATTAATAAAAGAAAAAGATTCCTTTTATATTTATGGAGGTAATTGATAATTCAAAATGTTTGTTTTTTAGTTTTATTTTCATTTTTAGTAGGATTAATATTCTGAATATTAATCTAGAATTCTGTAGAATCAATATTTCTAGAGAAAGTTGTCTTTAATTATGTGTAATATATATGTGTGAGTCCCTCTAGGTCAGGGGTGTCAAACTTGCAACATCACATGATGTGTCATGACTTATCACAACTTTTTTTCCATTGCTGGCAATGGGGTGGGCATGGTTTCACCATGACGCATCCGGCCCGTGGGCCGGCAGTTTGACACCCCTGCTCTAGGTAGACCAAACTTGAAATCACCTCTATAGGAAAGTTAGAATTACTTATATTAAGTTTGGTTAATATAGTTCTGTATCCCTTTCTACTCCTCCTTATAGTTCAATGAATTAGGGAAGTATTTGCCTGAGTTGCTTCTGAATGTTATCTTGTTTATAACTTTAAAAAAATGCTTCAAGTTCTTTTCCCAAGCAACATATACTGCATATTTCCATCAAAGTTATCTTCTTGCACTATGTTTAATGTCATTACAAAATCAAATATAGAGAAAAATATAAACTATAGTTTATATAATTATATAAATTGTAGATCAAATTTATATCATTCAAAATACTGCCTTCATTAATAGTGAAAGCCTATGCACATATACTCAGAAACAAGTTCCTTTGTGTTCAATGGCATGTATGATGATTGACATCTGGAATAACCTTCAGTTTGTTAATTCACATTTCCTTCAAAACTTCTCTCTTGACATCTTTTTAGATTTCCCTCTCAGAGATGGATGGCAAAAAAAAAAAAATGACCTGCCTATTACTATACTGATAATACTGTAACCTAATTGTTTTGGTGACCAAAGCCATTGATTTCAGATCGTTGCTAAGAGGCAGAAACATTGATCTTATGAATCAAAAGGAAAACATCTTCCTGAGGCACTCCTCACATTAAATTTGGATATACCCAAATTCTTGGCATAAAGTAAGTGCTGTTGTTCAGCTTTGGCATATGGGGTGGGAATGGAGTAACTTCCTTCTTGTACTGCCTTCTGGGAATGTATAAGGAGGTGTAATAACTATCATATGCCTAAATTAAATGCTAAACTATACCACTTGCTTTATGCCAAGAATTTATGCATATCTAAACAATGTGAGGAATGCAAGTGTTATTCTTGCCTTGAATGTTTCTAGTAGTTCAGAAGCTCTGGGTACGAAAGAGAGAAACTGTGACTCTATTACACATAGTTTTCTCTTTCTGATCATCCTTTCTTCACTCTCATTGTAAATCTTCCATTTTTCATTTTGTAACCAGTTTTTTATTGCTGCCCAAGCTGAAATAAGTAAAAATAAGTATTTTCTTGGGAATATTTACCTGTTTCCGATCCTTGTTCTCTGTTTCTCCACATAGTCAGACTATTTTTAGTTCATTTCTCAGACTGTGTACCAATGTGCCCCTCCCTGTTCTCATAGCCACAATCAAGCTGAGTGATCCAAAATAAGTTGCAACTTCCCTTTCAGTTTAAAAATGAGGTTGTGCAGCTGGCAAGCTGAATAGCAAGTGTTCCATCAGCTGCCAAGCTTAAATGATTCATGAAACTCTCCTGTTTGTGCATAGAAATTGCAAGAGAAAGAAATAGGAAGTTCTTTTTTATTTTTCTAATGAAAAATCTGAAATTTATCTTAACATTATTTATAGTAACTTCGTCATCAAAGAAAGAAGTTTCTTACAGAGTCTGTGATTCATTACTGAATAATGCACAATTACTGGTAGCTAGCAAAGTGCATAGGAAAGTGAGGAGGAGCTAAATCATTGCCAGACTTTAATCATTCTCAGAAATCACAATACTTCATACAGGGCTAACATAATAATGCACATCTATAATTAACAGAACAGAAGGATAGGAGTTCAAAAACGGTTCCTTATAGACTGAAAGTAAAATTGAAATGATCAGAAATAGAAAGTCATGCATAATGGAAGCAGACTTTCAAACCACTACTAGAAAGGTTAAGAATAACACTTCTAAGCTGCTCTTCAATGTATACTCAGCTTATGAGACTAGCATTAATGATATATATTACTCCACAAACAGATATGCTCGCTCATCAAATACTTGTTAATCTGCTTTGATATTCTTCTCTACCGTATCATTTTACAAATGCTTCTATCAATCCCAGATAAGGACTGCAAGAAGACAGAATCATTTATTATGAGTAGAAAGCTAGTTTCTATATTAATTGCTTATAATAGGAAAACTTTTAAAACTAAGAAAATTGGATGAGAAGAAGCTGGTAGAGTTTTAAACCCCAATATGACTAAAATGTAAGGCTTTGTCTTTGGGAGATCAAGGGGAAAAACATCTATCAAAATGATCTAAATTATCACTATTCTTTTTCAGTGGATGATAGCACTGGCGTAATAAACTGCACCTGTTGGAAAAATGCTTTAGCAGAAAAGAAAGAATTGTCAGGTAATATTTGTGGCTGATGTTTTCATCTTTTATTCAATATATGCTGCAGCCATGGCTGTTTTCAGATACTAACCTTTCCCTGTTTGGCCTTTTCATTTACATTTTACTGTTTTAGTAGCCCTTGAGATATGGGCTGTTGTAGCATTGTTTCCTCTCATAATGGGGCATTTGCTTGGTTAAGGGTTATATGTTCTTTGATATATAAGTATAGGTATTATAGCACTTTATGCTATTGTTTTTTATTATTGTTGTAATAATAATATGTTTTAATCTGGTATTTGGAGGTCAGATATGTATAGCACTCCCAGGTTGATAATGTTTGGGGTAGCACATAAGCTCATAATAAGTCTAAAACTACATGTCACAGAAAGAAAGAAAAAAAGAAAATTGAGAAATTTATAGCTTTATCTATCCCTGTTTTGTTTTGTTTTTTCATCATCATTCTGCTTTCCTAAACAGGAGAGTGGCAGTTTTTAAATGAGAAAAAATACATCTCTCTGGAAACATGACCTGCATAATTGTAGTACTTGAGAAAATGTCTTTAATTTTATCGTGAACATTGTTATTAATAACATAGCACTTTATGAAATGTATATATTTCTTTGCAGATTTGGAATCTCAGCCTAGTACTTTAAGTGGTCTGAATCTAACTGACTTGATAAGAAATCTCCAAATAGCAGTTAGAAAAAAAACAAGTCTGGAAATTGGTGATCTAATCAGAGTTCGTGGTTACATTCGAATTTACAGGCAACAACGGGAAATTAAGGCTTCTGTGTATTGTGAGTAATTACCTTACAGCAGTATGCATTTTTATCTTTATTTTAAAGTTGCAAATTGTAATCTGAACATTTTTCAGCAAAGATTGTTTTTCTCTGGTATGTAGTTCCTCTTATATTGATAAATTTTGAATTATTTTATATATGAAATGTAGTAAATAATCTTTGAGCACGATTAAGCACTATTAACAATTTCAACACCTTTATATTTCTCATATCTTTTCAGATAAAGTTGATGACCCTATGTATGAAAATCAAATTTCCAGAATGCTAGAAGTTCCTCGTTTATATAGGGATATCTATGATAAGATATTCCAGTTCCCAGAAGAAATACAGAGGTCAGTGAACACTATATATATTGATAACTCAGTTTTGATATGGTGTTAATTTGTTAATTCACGGAACTGAGAATCCCAGTTAGAGACAATGGAACAGGCTATTTTATAAGAAGCATTGTATGGAAACAGAGGAAGAATGATGAGGAATCAATAAATATAGGATGAAATAAGGAAGAGATATAGTTGATGAACCTAGAATACATATAGTGTTAAAGAATTTATGGAAACAGGAAGAATGATGAGGAATCAATAAATATAGGATGAAATAAGGAAGAGATATAGTTGATGAACCTAGAATACATATAGTGTTAAAGAATTTATGGAAACAGGAAGAATGATGAGGAATCAATAAATATAGGATGAAATAAGGAAGAGATATAGTTGATGAACCTAGAATACATATAGTGTTAAAGAATTTTTAGATGAATTCAGCAAAATCATCTTAAATCTGTAATGAAAACTTTGGCAAATTAAAAGAAGTATTAAACCCTTGACTATCAGTGGGCCTTCAAGATGGCCACCACATTGAGTGAAATAAATAGACATCTTTCCTAAATATGCCATTTATATTCTCATTTTCAAGTCCAATTCTTGAGCTTCAGATACTCCGTGACAGATCAACCAAGAGCTAGTTCTTCCAAATATATTGTGCAACTCACATAATTCCCAATCATACAGGTCATGTTGGAAAAGCCAGAAAAAAGGTCAAAATAATAGAGTAGCTGGCAGTAATCAAATGTGTCAAATCTTATGTGTGCCAACAGCAAAACTGAGATTGGTAATAATCATGCCATCCAGTTCCAAAATTATATGCAATCCTCATTTAGCCATTGCAATCCATTCCAGTGAAATGGCAGTAAGCAACACGGTTACTAAGCAAACTACATGATTGACAGCTACTATGAAGATCATTAAGATGCTGTGATCTCTATTTAGATAAAGTTGTCTTGTACAACAACACCAGTGTTACTCCAGAGTGCAATGTCAGGCACAGAAATTTGGTCCTAAGCATGCATATTGGTGAGAAAATGATTTTTACCACCATTTATTTCTGCCATTGCATTTGTAAAAATCTGAGGTAGTCATTAAATAAGGATTGGCTACATTTGTAATTTGACAAGTGTATTATGAATGCATTTTTAAATCAATGCATTCATTTTTAACTGTGAAGAATGCATTATTGGTACAAGATGTTCAGCAGTTCTGGAAAGCTTCCTATAGTTTCATTATTAGTTTTAGATACTTTTTTATTTTGGTTACTGTTAAAACTCTTTTCTCTGCATTTTTAATTTTGTTTATTCTCTATTAATAGTAATCATGGTGCATCAGATGAACTAGACTGTGTTATGAATCTGAGTAAAAAAATAAGGGATTTTCTATTGAAGAACAAAATTCAGAGCTTCTATAAGCAGGAATTGGAAACAGTTGAGGATTTGGTATCATTGGCCAAACAGGATGAACTTGGTACTGAGCAAGTGAGTAAAGTTGACTTTCTAAGATGTTTTTCTCTTCTTTTGAGAAGTTGTGAGAATTAATTAATTAAGAATGAACTAAGTGTTAGGGCTAGACAATTGTTGCATATTTTAAAAAAAATAAAGTTCACATCTATTAATGGTGTGTCAGCCTAATAATTTGTATACTTCTTGTTTTAGACCCAAGTTAGGACAATTAAAAAACTATTTAAAAAAAATTAATACAAGATGTACCCAATTTAAGAATGAGTTCCATTTCCAAAGTCTGTTTTTAAATGGAATTTGTATATAAGCTGAGACAGTATCATTGTATACTACTGTTTAAGTCAGGGGTTTCCAAAATATGGGCCTTGGCCTGGGCTCTTGGCCAGCGGGCCACAGAGGCTGACCATGGTGCACATGCATAGGTGTGCATTCCCTCCCACTTGCACTAGCGTCCACAGCCCTGTTAGCACATGTTCACGGATGCAAACAGGAATGCTAGTGGGGGGCGTGCACGCCCCGTTTGTGCATGCATGAATGTGCATGTGTGTGTGCAGGGTGTGTGTGCATGGCCCATTTGTGTATGCACGAATGGGCACTAGCTGCTGTGGGGGGGGTGCAGCCGTTCGTGCATGTGCCTGTGGGTGTGGCCCCATTTGCGTGCATGTGCACACCCACACAGTAATTTGGAAGCTGCACTCCCCTTCGGACCGTGAGCCCGGAAAAGTTGGAGAACTCTGGTTTAAGTAGTGTTGTGAAATGAATTTGAAGCATTATGTATTTAACTTGAATCACCATGTGTTTAAATTTTGCTACAGTAGGCTCCTTTCTTAACTGTGGCTCATTCTTAAACCCGGTGTTTTAATCTAGGCACTTGCTTTAATGAGATTTTTAATAATCATCCAGGAGTTGGATGAAATAACTGATATTATGCATGGCTTTTAAGTGGCTTTTGATAAAACCTATTACATATATAGACCAAACTACAATGCAACATTATATGTTGGATTTCAGTATTCAGCTTTAACTCACTGTTTATTATATTAGAGGGTATTTTGGAATTTATTTATTTTTTTACAAATAATGCTTTTTACAAGTTACAGGTTTTACAAGTTCCTGAACTTAAGGGCAGGTTAACTAGGGCCCAATTTCTTACAAAGATGGGACATTCATTGTAATGTTCTATCAGAGCATTCTGACATCTGCCTCACATCATATTTCTTCCTGGGTATTTCAACTTGTTTGGAAAGGATCTTAAGGGTGAGGGATTTGGGAGTCTCCAAGCCACTAGCCTCTAATTGAAATCAGAATTGTTCATAAAGTAAATTCTTGTTTGAGAGTTTGACTGATTTTCAATAGCATAATGTTTCTGTTTTACATTGCATTTCTGGTTAAATAGGAATTTGCTTATGAAAAGTTCATAGTATGCAGAAAATACTTGTATCATTTGAAATTCTGGATAGAACAAACATTATTTAGAATTCTTTTTTTGGTAGTGTTATAGCAAGATATCAATGTGTTTAATTTAAATCTTACAATTTTCTTTCAAGAGAATTAAAATGTTTAGGCAAGTTTTTCTTTTCTTTAGACTATATTTTTTTAATGTCAACCCTCAAAAATGACCACTCAGTTGAAATAATAATAAAATTGTATCTCTCATTTACAAAGGCTTCTGTGAACTTTTTCCTAGTGGTTGTTTCCTGACAACCATTTGTTTTTATAAAACAAATGTTTGTCATTGAAATGTAATTAAATGGATTTTAATTTAAACAAGAACTCTGCTGATCTTTTTTCACATTGATATAAAACAAAAGGAGCAAATAGTGCATACAGAAGGATTCAGTTCAGTAGCCAACCAACTGCACAAGGAAGCCCACATGTCTGCAGTCACACTGCTATCAAGGCTCATAGCCATTGATTCCCATGACTTTCTTGAACAGGTCCAACCCTTTTTTGAATGCAACCAAAATAGTTGCCATTTTCATATGGAATGTTTAGCTATCGTGCATATTAATTCTTGGTTTTTCTCATTTCTCTTCTCTTCATTTTCACTAAATTTGTACTCTTTTGTAATTTGTCTTGAATTTTCTTTTAATGTATACTGTATGTTGGCTTGGAGCTTCCTAGCTAAACTCAAATTATAGATTTATCTTCTAAAAACATCATGGTCAAACAATAAATGTATAAAGGAGCTTAGTCTGTTAATCTCTCATAATGCATATTGAATTTCTAGAGCTTTCTGCTTCCATCTTCATTCAGAACTGCAAGCTCAGTTCCTGTGGAGATAGAATGTCTTCCTCACCTTTAATCTTGCATCCTCAGAATCAATCATTCTATTTTTACTCTTAGTCCTTGGATAAAGTTCCAATATCTTAACTAAATTATCTTTTTTAATTTTAAACACAACATACAGAAACACTCCATACTACAGCAGAATTAATTCTTTTCTTGTTATGTATTTATTTCTTGTACTCTGTCAGCTGAGAAATAGCAAGAACTCTTGCATAATCATATAATCTAACCTCGATTAATCCACTAACCGTGATATGAGAAGGAAAAGAAAGAAGGAACATATTTCCTCTGACAATTACCATATATTCCAATAGCATCCAGCTTTAAAACAAAGGGTTCATAAGCAATTATTTTTTATCAAAGTATTATGGTTTATCAGCCTGTACTCAGGTAATTTACTCAAAGCTATTTATGTAATAATGCAACATACTAGTCATCACGAAACAGCATTTGATTATGTATTTTGGTCAATTTTCAATCTGTCTCCTGTCATTATATAGTTGGAATATTGTGACTTTTTAATTAACTTTCTTTAAAGAAAACTGCACAACATTCAGAAGACAGTAATAAATGGGGAGAGTAAACTATGTCACTTTATCCCCATGGAAAGTTGACTGAATGAAAAATTAGGTCTGATAGCAATCTTCAGACCTAATCTTCAGACCTAACCAATCTTCAGACCTTCAGCAATCTACATGGGAACTATAGATGAGGAAGTTGATTAAATTACAGGAAGGCAAGTTTTAGAATAGATTAAGGAAAACTTCCTTACTATGAGAACAGCTAGATTGTCTCAGATTGTTTAGGAAGGCTGCAGGATACTAAAATTTCTCTAACGTTTAAAAAAATTGATTATTGATAGGAAATTGAATGGATGATTTTCTTTATTCCT
Source organism: Vipera ursinii (assembly GCF_947247035.1). NCBI lineage: Eukaryota > Metazoa > Chordata > Lepidosauria > Squamata > Viperidae > Vipera > Vipera ursinii. Next base: position 48,425,513 of record NC_139518.1, on the reverse strand, counting down.
CAGATGAATTTTAAAGGTTAGCACTGCATATCTCTCACTTCAGATCTACCTCTGAGCACTCTTGTTTGGACAACAAGTAGAAATTGTGCATATTGTAAATAACTTCAATATAGTCTTCATATATTTCAGTCTTAATAATCAGGCTATCAAAAATGTAGTGTACAAATAATCATTAATTTATAACAGCAGTTGCAACCGGAATTTCTGTCATTAAGTGATGCAGCCATAAACTGCAATCCCTGCAGTCCAAGTTGCTGTTATTAGCTGAATTTCATGGTTGTTAGGTGAGGCAGCTTAACCAAAGTCATAACCAAAATCAGTGAGGCAGCCAACACAAAGTTGTTAGTCTCAAGCCAGCAGGCAGGCAAGGGGCTATGGCTAGGCTGGAGAGGAAGCATGAGGGTCCATAGGAGGGTGAGCAGGCATGGTGGGGGGGTGCACAAAGATGTGGTACAAGTTGGGAAGAGTGCAGAAGAGGTATAGCACAGGCCAGGGAGGTTGCATGAGTGGTTGATGCAGCTCAAGCACAGATGGGCTGGAAGAGATTATGCAGGTTGGGGAGATTTTCCCCAGCAATAGTGGAGAAGTTGGTAGGGAAGGTTGCAAATGGCAGTCATGTGACCATCAGTCACTGCAATTAATCATAAACGCGAACCAGTTGCCAAGTACCCAGATCAAAATAATGTGATCATGGGGACTGCTGTGATAGCTGGAACTCCAAGGATCAATCACAAGTGTTATTTATTCAACACCGTCACAACTTCAAATGGTTGCTGAACAAATGGTTGTTAAGTCAAGGATTATTTGTTTATTGACCAACATTTGTTAATACTTTAAGAGAAATATATTTATTGTACCATAGCTGTCTATAGATATCACTGGGTTAATAAATTACTCACTGAGCTTGGCAAATCTTACGTATTTAAAAAAATTCTAATAGGCACTAATATGTGTATCATAATAAAATGAAATGTATATAAAAAGAGTTTATCTACTTATGCTGGGTCATGTGTGCCTTGGAGTTTCATGGCCTCATGAACACTTTTCATATGAATGAACACCATTCTGGCCTAAATCTTGGCTCATAAAGGTTTTGAAAGAGCAAAATTTATTGATTGTAGACAATACTAGATGACTCAACTTGGCAGAGTAACATGAAGTTCAGTAGAGTGTAGTACAGTTTATAAATTATCTGTATGCTCTTGTAACAAAACACAGATAAGAACAGATTCCAGTGTGATTATTGTTTTTGAGCTAAAAAAAAGCATACAAGAATTATAGAAATATTTCAGTCTTCCTAATAACTAATCAAATATGATTTAGGACAGAGTATCTAGGCTTTTCCTTTAGAATCTAGATTACACATCCAGAGTACAGTAGAATTAATGTTTTCCTTTTTGAGTTTTCTAATCTGTCTTCTGTATGTTCTCCATCTAATCACTTCCTGATACTTCTTTCTTATTCTTTCAGCCACTCCTTCTGTGGCTAAAATTTTAGTTAGATCAGGTAATACTGTACAGCAGGGAAGAGTTTTAGCAGGAGTATCTGTAGGAGGTCAGACTTACGTCAGGAACATTTCAGAGTCATATGCCCCATCCTTTTTTCTGTGTAATGCAATATTGCACACACCCCAAGTTGGCAGAGCTTACAAATTGGTGGAACAGCACAGCAGTTTCTGTGGATGCATACTGGACTTACAATTGGATGATAGCATTTTAAAGTCCACGTCAGCCATAAAGATAAGAAACTGACCTTGAGCTAGTCCTAAGTTATCTTATGGAATGATTGTGATGAACAAAAGAGGAATATGTATGCTGTTCTGAGCTTCTATTTTTAGCAAAATCAAACCGTAACAGAACATTTTAACCCTGCTATTCCACTGGCATATCATTACCAGACACTCCATGTCTTTCAGAGAATAAAAATAATGAAAACAAAGGAGTGTGGCTCAGCTCAACCATATTGCATTACTTCTTTAAGAGGGGAACTGGGGTGGGGACGTCCTGAGTCCCAAATTGGTCGCTCGGATTGCTAAACTTGAAAAACCCAAGGCTAAAGAGCTGGCCACCAAGCTTGGATAGATGTGTCAGTTTTTCTGTACATAAATATAAAATTCTAAACACAAAAAAAGTTAAGAAAACCACAGAAGTCAGGTTTCCTAAAATGTTCCTTTGTTGTTTTTCCTAAGCTGCTACCTGTTTCTTGTGTACTTTTTCCTATCACTCCAAAGTATTTCATGATTTACAACTCTGTCCAAGCTGAGCCTTATGCCAGTTTATATAATGACTTTAATTGCAGCCTGACTTCAGTTATATTATTTTCAGTTATTCCAAAGGGAATAATTTGGAAGCTTTTTTCTTTCCTCTGATAAATCTTTTACTTCATTCATTTATTGTTTCTATTTTATTAATAATTCATCAGCATTTCCTTAGGTAAATTGCTTAGGCAGCAAACCTTTCTAATTTCTGAAATACTGCTAGTTGCAATCTATTTAATCATAAGGATAAAAAGTTTGCTATTTAAAGGTAAGGTCTTCTCACTCTAAGAAATGAAATAAATAGCCTAAACAAGCATATAACTTGTCTTCATACCTCCCTATGCCATTATGTTATCTGCTTTTTACTGTTTTCCCATCAGACAGGTTCCAAAGCTGGTCCATGCGCCAGACTGATTAGAAAGTCATTCATGGAAGCAATAAAATTATTGCAGAAAGATGGTGTTCTTTTTCAAAAATCAAAGACTCCTGAAAATATGTATTATGTAAGTATTGAAGGCCGTATAGTTTTTCTTGCATCCTACTCTATTTACATTCAGTTATTATACAGAATATGCTGGTGGCAAGCTAATGCTACTGGCAAATGAACAGCACAATTTGAAAATACCTTTAGATTATCTGAAATGGGTAGAATGATTAGATAAATAGATACAAGCACATTTAATTTCACAGGTAACTTTTGAGAGATGCAGATTGGGTATCTTCATTAAAAATGTAGAAGGGAAAAAATAATTTTCTTTTTCAAATAGAAATTGGAGCTGAGTGCATATAGTATCAATAAGTAGAAATCTTGGGGCTGAATAGTACTGAGCTTATATTGGCCACATTTTAGCATAGCACTAGAATTTAGATAACAAGTGCCCCTTATGGCTTTTCGTTTCAGAAATATTTCCTTACCTAAACAGAAAAACAAAATGAACATAGGTGGGGGGAAAAATAAGTGAGACGGAGCGACTTTCAACTGTCTGTCAGCTTGCCCGTTGAGTTTCCTTGTGGGAAACGCAGCGAGCATTGAAACCTAACTTCCTTCCTCCCTCCCTCCACTTCTTTTTTCTTTCTGTTCCCTTCTCTTTCCAGAATGCCGATAAATGGCTATTATCAGCTGGGGGATATCATACTGCAGGTCATGTAGTAAGAGCGGTATGAACATAGGTACTGGCACTCCCATGAATTTGTGGGAAGCTGTCAGGGAACATTGAAAATAAGAATCATCTGGCTATAGTTGATTGGGTCAGTGCAGCAGTGAAGCAGCAGCCCTGCAGTGGTGAAGCAACCACAAATTCCCCAAATTTCTTTTCTTTGGGAGTCATGGATCCCAGTATTCTGTAAGTTTGGCATTTTGAAAAAAAATTGCCCTGTGATGCATAGTTTTGCCCAATTAAGAGTTAAAGGCACAATCATTTTAGTAGTAAACAGATGATATAAGAATCTCATGATTGTAGTTTGTAGATGATGATTTTAATTTGAATCTGTTGTTTGAACATTTCTGATGAATCAAGTCTGACTTATTCAGTGGCTTAGCACAATGTATGAAGCTGGCTATAGCATCTGAATGGGCTGATTTTGAATAGGAGATCTGAAAGATGAAATATCACTGCATGAGGATTACATGAAATTTTCCTTTCCACTATTTTATTCTTTTGAGATGAGAAAGTAGCAGTCTCAAATTGTAATCCTAACTTTTTATTTAGCAATTTATCCTTATATTTTAGGTTACTGAACAGGATACAGAATTGCACAAAGTAACTCTTGAACTTATCAGAGCTGATTGTAAGAGACCAAAATGTAAGTAGGCTCACTATCTTAATTGCAAACAGAAGTATATTTCCTATTATTTCTTATTTGTATAATTCACACAATATAAAAAGTGGAATTATCTGCAAACTCTTGTAGGGAATTCTTTTACATGTTTTCTTATAATTTTAGATACTTTTTGATTTCTGTATTAAAATATTTGTCTGAAATCAATCTGAAACATTACATTTTGAGCTCATTTAAGAAAGCCCTGATGCCTTAATACAGGGGTTCCCAACCTGTGAGCTGTGGCCCACTACCAGGCCACTCGTGTTAGCACCACTGCTATGAAAACGGGGCGGCACGTGAAAATGTGGCGCTAGTGCTCCTGCAGCAAAAACAGGGCAGTGCTAATGAGTGTCATGTGAGCACTAGCACTGCTCCATTTGCATCATGTGTGCTCGCGGCCCTATGTCTGTGCACATGTGTATGCGTAAAATGCTTCCCCATCCCTTGCCCTCCAGTCCGCCAACTGAGAAAAGTTGGAGACCTCTGCCTTAATAGATCAAAGTACAAAAGAAAAATACTAAAGGACAAAATTAAGAATATGTGAAAAATGCATTTTCTTTTAGGACGGGGGAGAAGAATCAAAACAAGGTGGGATAAGAGTGACCTTGCATACTGTCTTTCCTCATAAGTGAGTCATAGATACTGCTCAATAGATACCTCTACCAGTCACAATGGAATGCTTATCCTATGACATTTATTATATTTGCTGAACAAACATTCAAATTTTTGCAATGTTACTTGTGTTGCTTTAAAAAAATACAAAAAGAATAAGTCTGTGTATCTTAAGCCACAAGAATATCAGATTACTTCTTTTCCCTGAACAAAAGTTATAGAAGTTCTTACACCAGGATGCAGATATTTCCCACCCACCTTATAATGTACCCCACCTAAAAGCTAAAAAAGATTGCCAGTTATGTGATGAATGAGCACCAATAATCTGGATATTAGTTTTTCCCCCTATCACCATCCAATTTTTCATTAGAAAGAAATATCCTAAGTGGAATGCAGTTACTCCAGATTATTCACTCCTTTGTTTAAAACATAGACTTTCATATCTGAAAATAATACAAGAACCAGGACATGATGTTCTTAAGCTACTCATTTATTCTTCACCGTTAGTATTAAAAAGGAAGAATGAAAGTGCCAGACCTTTAGATGCCACCCTACTAACTGAATGATGAGTTCTGCAATTGCACCAGGAAGACTATGTAAGAATTCTGTTCTTTAAGAAAGAGAAGGACAACAGCCCACCATTTATTATCCCATGCTTACTTTCTATTTGCAGTTGCTGAAAAAGGGTGCCACCTTCGTCACATACTCTGCTGCATTCAGCAAAACTATAATCCTTATATCACTGAAGCTGTTGTCCGTTGTCTCCTTGATTGGTTAGAGATCAACAGTGATGTTGTCACTACCATGGAAGAATACTACACAGTCTTTTAATCTAAGGGAATACAATGGATGCTTGGAGTCAAACATTATCCAGTGATCTACAGCATCAAAGATTTTACTATGTACCTGCTGAGCTATTTTTCTTATTTAGAAGGTAATGCAGAATATAAATCATTTTATTTTGTGGTATTCCTGGTAGATGTCATTGTCTGAAACATTTCTACTTTTTCTAAGAGGAAAAGGTACTAAACCAGGGGTCTTCAAACTTGGCCCTTTTATGACTTGTGGACTTCAACTCCCAGAATTCCTCAGCCAGCAAAGCTGGCTGAGGAATTCTGGGAGTTGAAGTCCACAAGTCATAAAAGGGCCAAGTTTGAAGACCCCTGTACTAAACAGTGATATAAAATTATGTTGCAAGTGCCCCCTTGTGGTTGGATAGAATTAAAAACAAACAAACTGGCTTTGGACCACATAGTAAAGAAAAAAAACCAAAACAAAAAGTAAGCATGTATAGGGAAGAGCAGTTTGATGTGTTTAACTTTCTGCCAGAGACCGACAACACAAAAATAAAATTCCAAAAATGACAATATAAAAAAGTAAAAATGACAAGTCAGACAAAATTTTAAAAAAAATAGTTTGAGGAAAAAGCTTTGACACACAGCCAAGATACTTATTGAATAATTTGTGAATATAATTGTTGACTATTCCTCATTTAGCAAGAAGTGGTAGTCTGGACACTGTGAAGGATATCAGAGATTACTTGTTTCAGTTCTGTGTTGTATTGGCTCCCTCAAAAATTAAGTATTAAATTGAGAAGCTGTAGTTTAAAATCTAGGGTCCTTTTTTCCATACAAGTTGAAAAACGTCCAGCAGAGTCAAAATGGTGAAAGGGCTATCGATTTATCCCAAAATCTAAGGTGACAGCTTCATATGAACCCCTATAGAAATACTCCGGATACCAATTACAAGAAAGAATTGGGCACATTCTGAGGCATTTAGAAAGGATTTTAAAAATGTCGATTGGATTTTTTTATTAGTTCTTACGCATTTGAAGAGGCAAATTTAAGGATATTAATGTCAATAGGGATATGGTTAATGCATCTGCTGTCTGCACAGTTCAAAACTGCATAAATAGTTTAGGCCCGATTAGAATCAGATTTCTAGTGTTTCCGCCACATCATAGAGAATAGGGGAAAAAAGATTCCTAAAAGAGATAGAGTAATCATGGTATTGTTTTATTTGCAACAATGAGTTCAGCTAGCTAAACGTTTGGTTGAAAACCCTACTTTTATCTCAAGGGAGTTAACCCATTACATTGGTTCATACCAGCAATTGATGGACCCAGATAGGTTTCAGAGGGACTGTGGGATATTCCTACTGCTCTGCTGCATGGTCCATCTGAAGTCTCAGTTGCCACTTGGAATAAGAGGGTGGTTGAGGCGTTGGGTCAGATTGCACCTATGCGACCTCTTCTCTTGTGGATCCCATCAGTCCACATAAGAGTTAAGGAATTGAAATGAGAGAAGAGACATCTAGACTAGTGTTGCTGGAGTTCAACAGGGGACAAACTCAACCAAACATGGCTTTGAATCACTCTTAAGGCCTGCCTTGTGACAATATGGGTGGTAAAGCATCAATACTTCTCTACCCAGCCATCTTCTGCAAATAGCTATTCAGGTAGCAAGTAAAATACTATATCTTTTTATCTAGTATTTTTTGTAAAAAAAAACTTTTAAAGAATACTCAAGATATCACACATTCCTTAATATGACCAATCTTCCTTTAAAAAATTGTTAAAGCATCCGGTAATACCAGTACTGTTCCCTTTTGTGTCCTATATTCCAACAAGCTGCTTTATTTAACACTTAAATCCTTTCATCAGGTTTTTAGCAGGTAAGAGCTGTGTTCCAAGTGTTTCTAACAGTTGAGAGTAATTTGTTTTATCTACAAATCTGATTTTGGCACCAAAAGCCCTTTGTATGTCTTCTAGAAGCCACTGGACGTCTAGAATGTATGATTATCAAGTCCATAAGTTCACAGTGAAAAAAAACCCCTCCAAGTCTGTTGTCAGACTGTATGGAAAACATATTTCCTAACTAAAGATTCAGATCTTTTTCTTTAAAATATTTAAAATTTTATTACTTAACTTTTAAAATACCAACTATTTCCTTATTTAGTATCTACTGCGGCGTCTGATAATCAGGAAGTTTAGTTTCCCTTTCTTTTTGTAATACAGTATCAGGGTTGTTCATAAAAACAATTTAGACAGGGAAAAACATTTCTGCTATTCTGAAACTAAAGCTGTGGCCTCATTTTATTATCTTGTAACCTTGATGACAAAAGCACAGTATCATGCACTTTTATTCTTCCATAGACATTGGATTCTCATGGAATGGAATGGTAATCTGTTTTAGGAGTTGGTAATTATCTTAACAAGCGAAAGTAACCTAACTTGCAAATCTGTATATTACCACAGTGTGGTGCTATTGAAACAAACTTGGAAAACATTTAATACAGGAGTTTATATATATATTTAAATGTTTAATTATTTAAATACACATTTAAATTTAAGGTGATTTGCCATGTTCAAAATGAGAGCTGTATGTATTTCCTGACTGAGATAGATATGCATCTTGAAACTTTAATTACTATATTTAAAAAATCTGGCTAGTATTTTTTTAATTTCCTTGTCCAAAAGCACACTGAGAACAGCTTTAATATTGTATTTAGGATATATCTTTCTACTAAACTGCATTTTCAATAGTGTTTTTTTTCCAAGTCTGGTTTTTGAATTTGTATTTTATATATGTAGATATAGTAGATATAAAAAGTCTATAATATCTGTTACATGCCAGATTTTTCACATCTAAAAAAAATCTGACCAAGATTAATCACTTCAAAATTATTTCCACCTTCATTATAACACATAAGATGTACAATCCAGTTTATAGAAAAATATGAGTCTTATTAGAGAGGTACTATGATCCCTTGTATTGTACCTGGTTTTTTTATTTGAACATACTGTATTATTTGTATTTATTTATTAAATTTGTAAGCCTTTGATTGTGTGGATCATAACAAACTGTGGCAAGTTCTTAAAGAGATGGGAGTACCAGACCATCTTATTTGTCTCTTGAGAAACCTATATGCGGGTCAAGAAGCAACAGTGAGAACTGGACACGGAACCACTGATTGGTTCAAAATTGGGAAAGGAGTCCGGCAAGGCTGTATACTGTCACCCTGCCTATTTAACTTATATGCAGAGCACATCATGAGAAAGGCAGGGCTAGATGAATCAAAAGTTGGAATTAAGATTGCCGGAAGAAATATCAACAACCTAAGATACGCAGATGATACCACTCTAATGGCAGAAAGTGAAGAAGAACTAAAGAGCCTCTTGTTGCGGGTGAAGAAGGAGAGTGCAAAACTTGGGTTGAAACTTAACATTAAGAAAACCAAGATCATGGCATCTGGCCCTCTCAATTCCTGGCAAATAGATGGGGAAGAAATGGAGGTAGTGACAGATTTTATTTTCCTGGGCTCCAAGATCACTGCAGATGGGGACTGTAGCCAAGAAATTAAAAGACGCTTGCTCCTGGGGAGGAAAGCCATGGCAAATCTAGACAGCACACTAAAAAGCAGAGACATCACCCTGTCAACAAAAGTGCGTATAGTCAAGGCTATGGTCTTCCCAGTTGCAATGTATGGCAGTGAAAGTTGGACCATAAGAAAGGCTGAGCGCCAAAGAATTGAGGCCTTTGAACTGTGGTGCTGGAGAAGACTCCTGCGAGTCCCTTGGACTGCAAGGCGATCAAACCGGTCAGTCCTAGAGGAGATAAACCCTGACTGCTCTTTAGAAGGCCAGATCCTGAAGCTAAAACTCAAATACTTTGGCCACCTAATGAGAAGGAAGGACTCACTGGAGAAGAGCCTAATGCTGGGAAAGATTGAGGGCAATAGAAGAAGGGGACGACAGAGAATGAGGTGGCTGGATGGAGTCACTGAAGCTGTAGGCGTGAGCTTAAATGGACTCCAGAAGATGGTAGAGGACAGGAAGGCCTGGAGGAACATTGTCCATAGGGTCGCGATGGGTCGGACACGACTTCGCAGCTAACAACAACAAATTAAATTTGTTTGCCACCAATATCACCATGAGGTGATTTATCGTATTTTCACCAAATAATACCATGGAGGCCTGTCTGTTATTATTTTCCACTATTTCCTGATTAAATTCTCAGTTTTCAAAATTTGCAATTTGCAATAGAGCTGACTTAAATCAATATATTCTTCCCTATGGATACTGTCATATACTGTACAACGTATCATATTTTTCTTCACAATAAAATAAAACAGTAAAACAATTTTGCAAATTTCTTCAGAACCTAGAATTTATTTTATTTTATTTTAATTTGATGTAAATACCTGGCTAGCCTTTCTCTTAAACTTTGATTACTAGACCCCTTTCCCCATCTATATTTCACTCTTCTAAAAAACCCAATCACTGTGACAGATTGGGAAAGTAGGGGATAAGGTAAAGGTTCCCCCGCACATGCGTGCTAGTCGTTTCCAACTCTAGGGGCCAGTGCTCATCTCCATTTCAAAGCCGAAGAGCCAGCGCTTGTCCAAGGACGTCTGGCTTAAACTGACACATACAACATACCAAGTGGGTTGTTTAGTTTTGATTTTGTTATTGTGAATTGTACATATATTTATGTTGCTTATTTCTGGACATCATAAAATGTTGTAGCAATCCCCCATCACGTGACTCCATTTCAGGTGCTTGGCAACTAGCTCACATTTATGACTGGTTGCAGCATCCTGCAGTCACATGACTATGATTTGCAATGCTTTTTTCCAGCAAAAAAAGGCCATTTGGGAGAATGGATTTAGATTTACGACCGTGGGATTTGGACTTATGACTGTGTGGTTCATTAAATGACCTCCGTAAATAGTAAAATGAGATCAGGTCACATGGGTACCCTGACTTATGACTGTCATGAATTATGAATGAAAATCCTATCCCAATTGCAGTTGTTAAGTCATGGACTACCTGTATTGAGTTATCTTTGCTGTGGTGTCTTACAATATGTTTATGTCACCACTCTGCCTTAAGAGATGCTCAAATGACTTGTGAGATGGACAGACAAAATAGCGTAGAGACATCCCAACAGAGTCTTGAAGGCTGATCTTCCCCATCCCTGTGCAATGTGCTGATTGGTGGAAGTTTAAGCTACTAGCTGATAACTCTGTAAAGGGGATGGCAATGAAGCCATAAGAGAAAAACAGTAATCTTGCCTGTAATGAGTGTCGTATTCATTGATCAGGTCAATGACTCAGAAACAATGAGCAGGATATGATAGGGTTGGGATAAGAATAGCAAATATTATGTCAGCACCATTTAATGCCATCTCTAGGATGGGTGAATAACATTTTAAATTCGAGGTGGAAGAAATGCCCTAAGACAGCATTGGCACCTAACTAAAGTATAGAGTGTTTTCTTAAATATTTATAATTGTTTCTGCACGCCAGTGGATATTAAATTTTAACTCTTTGTATAGTTTCCTTTATTGCTTTTTCCCCTGAGAAAGTCTAGATTTCTATAGCATAACAAATATATATTGAAGCACAGACGACTTTCTTTAAGGTAGAGCATACAATGCCTTATTTCCCAAGGGGAACAACTATATAGATTATACATTTGCTGCTAGTTACATATCTATGATTACAATTTTCCAAATAGGTTTTTCTACTGCATGGTGAAAATGTGTTCCACAGCTCTTTTCAAAGCTGTTTATTTTGCAAAACTGTGTATACAATGCACAATACTGATACTGTTAGGAATTTCGTGTAACAATCACCATAGTATATTATTTTCAAATGTGGAAAGGCTCTCTCGTGCTGGTCTGAAATTTCTATGGATGTGTGCATGTGATGGAATTTATCTATTGCAAAAGACTTATAATACATAATTATTGCACCCTGCTCTCTTCCAAACAAGAGGCTAAAATCAAGCAGAAAACTGTTTTGTGGCAGCGTTTTTAGGCTTGTCTGATTAGCACCAACTTGGATGTTTTATTTACAAGGTATTTGTCAAGCTAATTGAAGTACCAGATACCCATAAATTATTATTATTATGGTTTGTTGCACAGTTATCCAGATGTTCAGACTGGATTTGGCACTTTTATCCATCTATAGATGGATCTGGGATAGACAGATGTGGATGTTTGATGGTGATTGCAGATATTGCCACAGGATATAAGCTGTTCCAAGTAAAGTTGCCTTTTGCAATTGACTGAAGGTGATTTTCTTAATGCAGATGGTGTTAAAGTGGTGCTCCGGTTGTTTGGGATTGCATCCAAGGTGCTTATGTTACTGTTGGTACTAGCTTTGTTTTCTTTTGTCACAGTTTCTATTTCTGTTTGCAGTTCTTTGTATTCTTGATGTTATCTTTTCCAGTTCCTTCTATTCTGCTTTCTCCAGGTACTGCCATGTCACTATCCAGACTTTTTTTGTCTTACTTATTAACAGTTGTTAAGTACAGAGTGTTATGTGGCCTGTTTGTTTGAATTCTAAAGATCCAGAGCACTTTCGCTTCTTCATTTTCTATTATTTTCTCTAGTTTATGATTCCACCAGTTCTTGCTTGGAGGCAAATGGTATTTCTTGCAGTTTTTCCAACGTATCATTGTTGCTACTTTCTCGTGCCATTGTTTGTAGTCTATCTGTGTGATCTTGCAGTAGCTAACCAGGTGATCCACTATTTCTTTAGCTTCTTTGCAGACATGGCATTTGTTGTCTGTCGCTCTCTCTCAATTCTGGCTTTGTATGCATTTGTGCAGCCACAAGTAGCCTCTCTGTCCCTTTCTTCAACTTTCCCTGCCCTTAGCTTTGTTATTATCAGCTTTGCCTGCTATTTTTTGAAATGTACTGGCGATATAATGCTTTGTCTTCCCATGTCTCATCTGTGTCCTTAATTTGGTGTTTCTTATAGGCCTATTTAGTCTCTCCAGTATTCAGTAAGCCTTCCTGGTACACTAGTTTCAGTGAATCTTCTTCAGTCTTTCAGATATTCTTCCAATGCCTTTTTCTTCAGTTTTCTGATGTACTTGCAACATTCCATGCTGACCTACAGTATTTTCCTTGGTAAGGAATATTGCTGTGTGGATGAAGTGAATGATTCATTGTCATTATTTTTCTGGTCTTACCTATCCAAGGCTTTTAGTTCAGTTAACACCAGTCCATTATTCCAGCTGTCTATCTAGTGACTGGAATTGCCCAGATATTAATTACCTTGATGGTATTTCCTCCACAGTCTGGACTTTAAGATCCATCTCTTGATGTATTCACCTCTAACCTTTTTCTTGACTTCAGTGTGCTTGATGCTACTAGTTTGAAGGTTGATCAGATATTAGTAATGATCATGTTCATCCAGACTCTTGATGTTATTTCCATCGGGTATCTTGATTCCTTCAAACTACCTGAAGATACTTGAAGATATTTTTCCTGTTTGATGGCATGTTTGTCCAGTCCAAACTTTATTGCAATGTATTGGTTGTATATATGGACAGTGTTAAGCAATGATTCCATGTCCAATGGTGTTTTTCCATGCAGCTTCAGATTGTCCATATACTGTAAAGGAGATGGGATAGCACAGCAGATATTCTTGATGTTTGATAGCCATGGCTTGACCTGTTCAGTATTGTGACAGAGGATTCACAATGGTGGTGGTGATAGTCTTGGAAGATTCCTCTCTCCTGTTCTATCACCATTGACCAGCAACCATGTCTTTGTGCCATCAATCTTTGCACAAAGCTTCTGATGTTTCTACTGACTCCTGTTATTTCTAGCATGATTATCCTATCCAGGGAGTTGAATGTCTTCTTGTAATCAATCCATTTAAGTTGGTCTTCCTTTTCTTTCTATTTCCAGAATCATTTTTCAATTAGGAGTTGATCTTTTGTTCCTCTGCTGTTTTGGGTAGTTGCCTTTCTGGACAGATGGAAAGAGCTTGTTTTGAACTAGATGCTTTTGGACTATATCAGCACTACACCAATTAGCAATTTGAAAGTTGTTGGTAAGCAGGTAATTGGTCTGTAGTTGCCTGATATTGCTCCTTTTGCTGTATCTTTCATTATTAGGTAGTTTTTGCTTAGTCACTCTTCAATTTTACCTCCTTGCAGTATATTGTTAAACTGCTTGGGAATAGTGAGCATAGAACTGGGCAAATGTTTCAACCAGAATGCATACAGTTCTTTACCTGGTGCTGATCAATTCTTGATTTTCCTTGCTCTTTTCTCCACTGTTTCTGCTGTTACAAGTTCTTTCATTCATTACTATTAAATTTATTTGCCACCCATTTCACAGTTCAAGTTGACTCTGAATGTAATAAAATATACAAATATTCAGACAATTCTAAATATAAAAACAGATTAAAATAAAAAAATATGGGTTTGGAGCAGAGAAGTGGGAGTATATGCCATAGTTTGTACATACGAAGCAAATACAAATAGCCTTCCACTTATGACCATTTGTTTAATGATGATTTGGCTTTATGAAGGTGCTGGAAAAAGTGACTTAACAATCTGTCCTCATAGTTACATCCATCATATACGCAGTCTGGCCTCATGATCACAATTTGTGTGTTTGGTAACTGGCTCACATTTGTGACAGTTGCCTCATTCTGCAGTCACATTATCATGATGTGAAACTTTCCCGGCTGGTTTCCAACAAGCAAAGTCAGTGAGAGAAATAGGATTCACTTAACCATGTGATTCGCTTAATGACTCTGGTGTTTCACTTAACAACTGCAATAAAAATGAACATAAAATTGGGTTTGGTCATGTGATAACTCACTTAATTACTGCATCATTCAGTGACTGAAATTCCAGTTCCAATTGTTATAAGTTGAGCGCCATCTATATTTCTGAGTTATGAATGTAGATATGTTGAATAGCAGTAGCAAAGCATGATCTGTCTTTTAATATTCCTGATGTAACAAAACATACATACTAAGCTAATGCTAGTAAATCAGAGACTCCAAGTAATACACAACTTATTTAATAGCACCTACCTACTAGGAAAAAAGCAGCTTCTGACTGGACTATTTGATGGGAGCATGAAGAAAGTTCTTGATGTCTGCTTCAGGCACTGTAATTCCCTCTTTTCTTGTCTTTCAGCCAGTAAGCAAAGGCTTGTTTATTCCTGTTTTTGGCATTTAAACCGATTGTAAAAATGGATTTAACTGGTGAAGAAATAAACTATGGAGATTCTTTGTAATATAATTGTATGAATTCTACTGAATGTTTAATTCATCTATATATGTGAAGCATCTATATCCCATTCTTCAGCCTACAAGTCCCAGTGAAAAGTTTACAAGTCAGTGGAAAGAAAGAAAACCTAAACCAAACAGTCCCGGCTCACAGGATCTAAAAAAATATAACATGGGGAAAAAAAAGAATGGGAAGGACAGAAAAGCACAAGCTCAGGCATCTAAGCTCCTCCTATAAGCCATAAAATTATGGTTGCATGCAGGATGAGCTTAACAGAGAACAGTTGATGAAAGGGATTTGCCTCCCATCTCATTTTCTGATGCAATGATAAAAGGGTTGCCAGTTGAACTAAGCCCTTTTCATTGCCTATTTTAGAGAATCTCCTACAAGTAAATTTGGCCTATGCTGCAGTCTACTGAGCAGGTTTACTCAGGGCTGGAAAGTCAATGGCCCATTAGAAATTGCTTAACGTCAACTCCCTCCAGCCCCAGCTAATTTATGGGATGTTGGGCATTTTAGTTCAGTTATAGCTGCAGGGCCACAACTTCCCCATCCCACCCAAATAAATGGCTTATGGTCATTGGAAAATAGCATCCAACCTTTTGGCACCCACTAACTTGAGTTCTCTCATGTCATGGGCAAATCTGGATATGTATTTGGAAAATTATTTGATTTCTATAGCCGCCCATCTCGGCAAACAACTCTGCTTTCTGCTACATGGAACCATTTGCAGTGGAAGGCCTGATCTGCACTCCACAGCAGGAGCAGCAGCCTCTGTCATCAAAAAAAGACCTGTAACTATTTTGAAATCTCTTAAGTAACATCTAGCCTTGCTCATTGTCTAGAGCAGATCACCACCCGAGACTTTTAAATTCGGAGCCCTAGGTGGGACAGCCTACATGCATCTCGCTGCATTTAGGATACAGGATTTGGTAAATTCGTTACAAGAGAGAGAGGGGAGGATGTTTTCGAGGAAACTGGCCGGAATCCGGCCAACGCCACTATTACTCTTGTGTGCCCATTTAGTCCAATCCCCCCTGTTGACAACCGAGACTTCTAGACTTCTTGTGCACTTTGGAAAGCGCCGAGTAGGGGGGGGGGAAACAACGAGCATCCGACGTGGGGTTTCTTTTAAATTGCATAAAGCGAGAATCTTTTTCTCCTTTTTCTGCTGCACGGGCAGCCGCGTCCCTTTTCCTCTTGTCGCCAGGCAGCTTGAGGAAAGGACGGGGTGGGGAGAGAAGAAGCAAGAAGCGAACGCCTGAAACGGCCCGCTTCTTTCCTCTTTCTTCTTCCAGCCCAGGGGTAGGCAACCTCGGCTCTTTTATGACTCGTGGACTTCAACTCCCAGAATTCCTGAGCCAGCATAGCTGGCTCAGGAATTCTGGGAGTTGAAGTCCACGAGTCATAAAAGAGCCGAGGTTGCCTACCCCTGTTCCAGCCTATGCCAATCCTTTGCCGGCCGACCAGTCGGCTCGAAGTGGCCGCCGCCCATCTCAGCGTCCCTCGGGCTTTGGGCACGGAGAGGTGATGGCCCCCTTCCCCGTTCCGCTCTCCTCTCCTCCCCCATCGGCAAAACGCCGGCCCTCCTGCTCAGCCAGCCCCTCCCCTCCCCTCCCCCCAGCCCCTCGCCTGCTCGGCTGGCGGCGAAGACGACGGGCAGAGGGAATCCGGAGGCGAGCTGGGGAAGGGAGCCGCGGGCTCGCTCGCCTCCCCATGCAAACCAGCCCCGCCGTATCTTCGGCCCGTTTCCTCCCTTTCCGCCTCCTCCACCCCCACCCCCAAAGGCGGCTGCAGGAGCAGGCGCGGCAGCCGCTGTCAGACCAGGAGCTGAGGGCGAAGATAACTGCACCACGGCCACTCACTCCGGTGTAGGCGGGAGGGGGCGAGAGGAGGGGCAGGCAAGAGGCAGGCAGGCAGGCAGAGAGAGCGAACAAGAGGGGCGGACATACACAGATACATACACACACACACACACACACACACACACACACACGCACGCAGCACGCGAGCTCTATGCGAGGGGTGTGCAGAACTTGATCCTTTCCCAGAGCCGAACTCCTCCCCGCCCGCCCGTCCGCTCCAATGCGGTGGGGACGAGAAGAGTTCCTTTCCACCGGGATGAACTATTGGAAGTAACCGAAGACAATTCCGATTTTCCCCGCGCGGGAGGAAGGAGAGTTGGAAGCGCGCGCGCGTGTGCCTGCGGTTGCGGGACGCGCCGGCCTAGGGTCGTGTTTTGCTCGTTTCCCGCGTGATTTCTTTCTTTCTTTCTTTTTAAAAAAAAACAAAGGAAAATTAAGTATTCGGCAGGCCCTTCGGGAAAGCTAAGTTGCGAGGTGTTTGGTCCGTCCCTTTTGTGCAGGCAGGCAAGGGAAAGAAAGCTGGGTCTGAGGGGAGAGGAGGCTCTGTTTTCCTAGGAAATCCTCCTTGAGCGCTGAGGAGTCAAAGAATAAGCGCAGTCATCATAATACAAGGATACATCTGGACTGTGTTCGCGTTTCCTGGTTTTCCTGGGGACGAAGATGCTGTCCTACACTGTACTGGATGCTAACGTGGTGGACGTGGAAAAAAGGCGAAATCCTTCCAAGCACTATGTGAGTACGGGATGAATAACGCTGGCAGTCAGGCCTTGGTGCCTGCTAGTACAAAACGCTGCGGGTCCTGACAATGGGGGGAAAAAAACGCCTTTTTACTGATTTGGCTATTGGGTTTATTACTACGGTGAGCCAGATAGAATTTGAGAAGGCAGGCAGGTGGGAGAGGGTTCCCTTGCTATTGTATGTGTTCCCTCCCCTTGGAAAACTTGCCTTAGCAGTACCTTAGGTATGGCAAAGAGGACAGCAAAGGGCCTTTTTTGTTTTTTTGGCAGTTGTCACCAGTAGGCATCACTCTGGAATATGGTTCACGTGATGAGAGAACCTGAGAACTGGACATCAGAAACTTATGGAACAGGTGGGGCAAAGCCTCTCCAATGGGATCCGAAAAGCATGCCAAATGGATATAGGTGTAAAATGAGACCCCTTGTGGTGTCATTTAAAATCGGAATTGGAAGCTGTATGAAATCCTTTGCTACAGTATTTCCGCTGAGGATGCTAGGAACTGGCATAACTGGTTGGCATAGGACACATTGCTCAACCTTGGCCATTTCAAGACGTGTGGGCATTCCCAGAATTCCCCAGGCAGGATGCTGGCTGGGATGTTCTTGGAGTTGAAGTCCACACATTTTAAAGTTGCCAAGGTTGAGAAACACTGATACAGGAATTGCCACAACATTATTTTGCATCCCTGACTCTTATTATTGGCAGGGCCACCATCAATCAAAATTAATTGCTGTTCCTATAGAACCACGTGGCACTTTTAAAACCAATTTATTTCACCCAACGCCATAGCTGTAACCTCACTGTGCATTTAGTAAAATGCCCTTAGGTTCTCTTTGTTCATTATTTGTGAAACACTTTTTGTAACTCTATTCTTCTGGAATTCAGTGTGCGTTTGCTTGGACATTTACTTCAGCCTCACAAATCAATCAAAAAGGCATGTTGTGTGATATAAATGAAGAAGTATAATTTCTGTAATTTTCCAAAGTGAGTATCCTAGTTTTTCTGTCACCCTGTAGTGACTGACATTGCTGGACCTTTTAATGAAGATCTAAGCAATGATGATTCGTGAACTTAAATTCACTTTAGCTGAGGCAGTTTGAGCAGTAAGCAGTGGAGTGCAAGCCAGGACATGTGCATGGCACTGCTAGGATGAAGCTCACTTATATTGCAAAGTATGACTGTTCTCTTGGGTTTTCAACTGCTGGTGTTGAGGACACTTTGTTGAAATGTAAGACTAAAAAAATAATGATTTCAGATTAAATGAAGACCTGTTCAGTGATTTACATGGTGAACTAGCCAGATCCTTCCTGCAAACTCATAAGCTGTGCATGAAGACAGCTCTCCCTTCTCTTACTCTCCCCCTCAAGCCCTGTAATTCATTAACATGTTGCCCAATGTGTAGAGGTTTTATTTGGTAGTCATAAGTAATAAGTAGCCATTAACTGACCATATGTTTATATTTTTCATTTCCATTTAAATTAGACATGCATAATGGGCACCAAAAAGCCATACTCCCCCATCCAAAAAGCTTTGGATTTGACCAGAATCCCTTAAAAAAATCTGCTTAATTATAATTGATATGTGAGAGAAATGCATGGGAGAAATCACATGAAGAATAGATATTTCATAATAAAATTAAAATGAATTAAATGACATCAAATCTAGGTTTTGTCCAGGGCATCCCTACTTTTTCTCTCCCACGCCACTTAATTTTTGTTGTGTACCCCTCCTTTAAACCATTAAAATCAATAATATCATTTGTACAGATGTTACCCCAGTAATAGAAATATTCACATGTGCTACATATATAAAGCAAAATGCAACTCAGCCACAGAAATGAATGACAGAAATCAAAAGTCAGTTGTATTCTGCAAGAGAAGTATTTCAAGTATTTCAATTCTTTTATTGATTGGGTGGAGAGGCTGCTGTCTAACATAGCATTGGAACTGTAACTTCCAGAATTCTGGGGTCTGTGTGGTTGTAGATGATGCTGATCAAAGCATTCTAAATATTGTAGGCTCAATATATTGGCTGGGATAGGAGAAATCAGGCCAGAAAAGGGGTAACATTAGCATTTTATGGGCTACCAATTAAGTTTTAAATAACACGCATAAGATTGCATAAGAAAGATGCTCAGATTAGCCTTGCAAATTGTATTAGATAAAAAAGCAATTTCTGTTATTAATTTAGCTATCATCAATGACTGTTTTACCATTTGCCATTATATAAGCATCACTGTCTCTACTTTGAGTAAGTCCATCCCACTCATCTGTCTTTCCAATTCCTTGCTAATCTGCAGTGTTCCTGCACCGACCTGCAGATCACAATGTTTCATACAACTGATGAAGATGATAGTAGTAAAACTTATGTCATAATCCATAACAACAACAGAAAACATTACATAGAAACAAACTTAGAGTTATAGATATAACTCCTTAAGCCTCCTTAAGTAACACCAGCTGCCTGCAATTAGTGCAGGTTCGCATCCCACCAGGCTCAAGGTTGACTCAGCCTTCCATCCTTCCGAGGTAGGTAAAATGAGGACCCAGATTGTTGGGGGCAATTAAGCTGAGTTTGTAATAATGCCGCTTGGGGGTGTGTGTGAAAGCCCTAATAAGCAGGCATATACATAGAATGAAGGCTACTGTAAGCTTGTAAGCTGCCCTGAGTCTTCGGAGAAGGGCGGGATATAAATGGAATTAAAAATAAAAAAAAGTTAAAAGAAAGCATAAAATATAGGAAAACAAGATGACCATAATGTTGATGTATTACAAATACAGTAAGAGTCGTGATCACCAAGATTAGCAATAATCTTTAGTGTACACAGATCACAGAGAACAAATAGTAGCACAGAATTGGGCAACCTGGGGGAAGATATGTCAGAGTCCTTATCGGGTAAAAGAAGCAACAAATAAACATTGTTTTTCTGACAGGTTATACCTTTAATAGAGGATAGATGGATTATCCAAGATGCCCTGTGAAGAATTCAAGAGAAGAGAATGTGGCTCAGGGATTTCATGGAGCTGTCCCATAGCTGCTCTAGGGGGATGTTTTTAAAATGACCCCAAAAGACAGCAGAGCCAGCACATCCAGTTTGGCCTAGGTGAAAGTTAGACAAATACTGATGAAATTTCAGAGTTAGAATAGAAAACATAGGATGATGGCACATGCCCATCTAAAAAAAAAAGACTGTGGGTTTGATTAGATTAGATTAGATTTATTGAATTTATATGCCGCCCTTCTCCCTAAGGACTCAGGGCGGCTCACAACAAAAAATTTAAGAAACATGGAATACAAAAATTAAAAAAGAATTAAACAATAAATGTAATAGATACATGACAATTTAACTCAATAAAAGCCAAATTTAAAAAAAACATAGTCAGTCCAGACCCGCTTGTTGGAATAACCAAGTCTTCAGGTCATGGCGGAAAGACAGAAGGTCAGGGGCCGTCCACAGCTCCGGAGGCAGTTCATTCCAGGGGGTCGGCGCGCCCACAGAGAAGGCTCTACCCCTGGGGGTCGCCAGACAGCATTGCCTGGCCGACGGCACCCTGAGGAGGCTGACTCTGTGGGAGTGAACCGGGCGATGGGAGGTTGATAATGGCAGCAGGTGGTCTCGCAAGTACCCCGGGTTGATACTCGGCTTACCCTGGTTTGGAAATCAATATTCCAGATACACTGCTTAAGATAATGAGTTGAAATTTAAGGTGCTCAAGGCCTTTTGTTGGTTTTTCTGCAACAGACTAGTGTGGCTATTCCTCTGCAAATCATAGACAGTATATAATTCTTTATATGTAATTGATTGGATGGTCACCACAGTACTTCAAATATGGTCACATCTGGAAAGATCTCAAGTTGCAGTGAAAATTAGTCGTAAGCAATGGCACTAAGTATTAAATATTACAATGACCATTTCTGTTGCATGTGTTATGGCTGCATGTGGCTGAGTAACTTAATTTTGCTTTGTATGTTTTAAGTTTTTTTTTAAAAAAAGTATTGTGCTTTGAAAGTTGAGATCCTTGTGTCTTTAGCCGGTACTTTACCTTTGTAAAGTAAACAAGCATCTCTGTCATTAAGAAGACACAAGTAAATTAAATACATATGGTTTCTTTCAATTTCATGGCAATCCCTTTGTTAGATTTCTCAGTTTAATGCTGGTAGTTTCAAGGGATGATTGAATACAAACCTATAATCATTTTTGTATATTTTCTTATGTAAAAAGTTGAAAAAAAAATCCATTCTGTGGTAATGATATTATCTTGATTTTATGGATATGCAGATAGACTTCTGATTATAGAAATGATATCAAACGTAGAAATCTTAGAACTTGCTAAGCTGAGATAAATTTCTACATAAAATGATTAATGCTATAATTTAATTAGAGCTTCAGATTCTGTTTTTTCCATTCAAAATGCCCAGAGGATGTTCTTTGATTTCTCAAACTTCTACCATATTGCTTAATATGTCAGATTGATTTTGGCAGACTGGGTTCATTACAGATGCTCTTAAAATATATACATATATTAAACAATATGTTCAAAATTCATATATGGACTAAACGCATATGGATGCATGCCGTTTCTTCATTTCTCTACATTAATGCTGGTTTAGTGAATCCAGCTGCTGTTATAATGTTTGCTTCAGGCTTTTTCATGTGCTTTGTTTGGTCTTTTTGAGTATCTCTGTTCCAGTGCGGAAATCTTTTTGTTATTTTTGTTAGCTTTGGAGGTGGGAACCATACCTCTTCTATGGCATTCCTATTCAAGGTGAATGCTGCACAAAGGTCGCTTTAAGTATATATTGCTCATTTTTATCTCCTAATTTATCTTAGATATTAGGGAGCATACAGGGAATAACATTGTTAAATATTTGTGAATGTGAATCACAAAGACCCACCTAAAATCTTATCATGTACCAGGAAATGTAGATGTCATCAAACTTAAGAAAGTCTACATATATGTAATCTCATTGATAGATGTTTATCGTGCCTCTCCTTTACTTGCCTGAATTCAGATTTCATCCAAAGATTTGTGTAAACAGTTCCATTTATTGAATGCTCTTACACAAGGAGAACTTATACTAGAGTAGTGTGGTACAGATTTGATTCTTAGAAGATGCTCTGGGGATGGGAATGAGGCATCTTCAAGAAGTAGCTGCACCTTTTCCTAGAACCATGGTGGCGAACCTATGGCATGCGTGCCACTAGTGGCACACAGAGCCCTCTGTGGGTACGCGCACCGTTGCCCCAGTCCTAGGCCTTCAGCTGGGTTTTATAAAACCTTTTCCCTTTAGGCCTCCCCCGCTGTGTGCAAAAAAAAAAAGGTTCAATCAGTCAATCAATTTCAACTTCTCGCAGAAAAAAAAAGATCTTGCAAAGTTGGAATTGATTGATTGAATTGTTTAGTCCCACCCAGTCTGCCGATACCACCACAGCCACGCCCACCCAATGGGCCACACCCACCCAATGGGCCACGCCCACCCGGCACCCGACAATACACAAATGGGTTTTGGGTTGCAGTTTGGGCACTCGGTCTCTAAAAGGTTCGCCATCACTGTCCTAGAATATACATGAATTAGAAGCACCATGCAACCTAACTTGTAATACCTATAATTACCATACCTAGTTAAATCTACTCCTGTTGTTCATTACAAACAACACGATGGGTAGTACAAAAACTGACAAAAGTTAGCCTTACCAGAGTCAGCCCCAGTTCTTCAAATGGAAGGGGCCCTTTTCCAAATAGAGAAATATGTTCAGTTTCAGTCATTGATAGCACAAAATAAAAAGCACATTTTTGAAAATAGTGGCTGAAAGGTCAGTGGCTTATAGAACTGCAATGCCATGGGATCTTCATGGACTTTAAAAAGGTGCATGTTTCTGTATATAATAATAATAACAATAAACAACAGCAACAATAATAAAGTTGGAAGGGACCTTGGAGGTCATCTAGTTCAACCTCCTGCTCAGGCAGAAAACCTTATACCATTTCGGACAAATGGCTGTCCCGTCTCTTCTTAAAAACTTCCAGTGTTGGAGCATTCCCAGCTTCTGGAGGCAGGTTGTTCCACTGGTTAATTGTTCTAACTGTCAGGAAGTTTCTCCTTAGTTCTAGGTTGCTTCTTCTGATTAGTTTCCATCCACTGCTTCTTGTCCTGCCTTTGGGCGTTTTGGAGAATAGCTTGAGTCCCTCCTCTTTATGGCAGCCCCTGAGATATTGGAACACTGCTATCATGTCCCCCGTCGTCCTTGTCTTCATTAAACTAGACATACCCAATTCCAGCAGCCATTCCATGTTTTAGTCTCCAGTCCTCTAATCGTCTTTGTTGCTCTTCTCTGTACTCTTTCTAGAGTCTCAACATCTTTTTTACATCATGGTGACCAAGTATTCCAAGTGTGGCCTTACCAAGGCATTGTAAAGTGGTATTAATACTTCACATGATCTTGATTCTATTCCTCTGTTAATGCAGCCTAGCACCGTGTTGGCTTTTTTGGCAGCTGCAGCACACTGCTGGCTCATATTTAAGTGATTGTCCACTAGGACTCCAAGATCCCTCTCACAGTTACTACTATTGAGCAAGGTACCCCCTATACTATACCTGTACATTTGGTTTTTCTTGCCTAAATGTAGAACCTTACTTTTTTCACCACTGAATTTCATTTTGTTAGATAGCGCCCAGTGTTCAAGTCTGTCCAGATCCTCCTGTATCTTAAGCCTATCTTCCTGAGTGTTGGCTATTCCTGCCAGCTTGGTGTCGTCTGCAAATCTGATGAGTTCCCCATTTATCCCTTCGTCCAAATTGTTGATGAAGATGTTGAAGAGCACTGGGCCCAGAACAGAGCCCTGGGGCACCCCACTACATACTTCCCTCCATGTAGATGCGGTTCCATTGAGGACCACATGCTGAGTATAGCCGGTCAGCCAGCTACGAATCCATCTGGTGGTGATTCTGTCTAACCCACATTTTTCTATCTTATCAAGTAGAAGGTTGTGATCTACTTTATCAAATGTTTATTCAAGCATTTTATTGGGCTGGGAATAAATTTGCTTAAACACACTCTAAGTACATGAAAAGAGCCTTGGTGGAGCAGTGGGCTAATGCCTCCTTAAGTAACACCAGCTGCCTGCAATTAGTGCAGGTTCGAGTCCCACCAGGCTCAAGGTTGACTCAGCCTTCCATCCTTCCCAGGTAGGTAAAATGAGGACCCAGATTGTTGGGGGCAATTAAGCTGACTTTGTAATAATGCCGCTTGGGGGGGGCAAAAGCCCTAATAAGCAGGCATATACATAGAATGAAGGCTACTGCTAAGCTTGTAAGCCACCCTGAGTCTTCGGAGAAGGGCGGGATATAAATGGAATTAAAATAAATAAATAAATAAATGAAACCAATTTGAAGGAAGAAGTGTGGATCCTAAACTAAAATGCATACTCAGGTGGTATGTTTGTATGGATCAAACATAGAGAAATGTATTTTTACCCTTTAGAAAACCAATGTGGAATAAAGGGATTTCTTTCTTAAACCCTGTACTTGATTATTTCTACATGTTAAATATATTCTTAGACATGATACAGTATTCCATCTTTCTGTTAAAGAACTTTTGGTTTATTTCCTTTCCCTAACACATAATATGTACATGTGAGTAGTTCATTTTCTACAAGAATTCTAATCTGTATCTCATTCGTATGGAAAGCATGTTAAATTTAGGAACATTGATTGCATTAGCAAAGGATTTTCTTTAAAAAAATCTGGCATGTCTTAAAGAGTTTATTTATTTACTAAGTTGCCCAGCTTTGCTTTCAGAAAGTAATATTTTCTTTTCTTTCAGACTAACTTTCTAATAGAACTGATAGGGGAAGATTGTGTAACAAAATTCCTAGAGTCTAGGATTCTTCAGTGCTATTTGCAATCTAAAAATTACATTTTCTATAGGTAATTGTGAAATACAGTTCAATAATGATCCTTAGTACTTGACTGTATCAGTTGTCTTTGGTGGAAACAGCTGCTCTTAGACAGCATATATGCTGGTTTTTGGTGAATAGCCATGTTTATGTTGCTTCCTCTTCACAACTATGTGTCCATGAGAAAGGAAACTGCTCATACTTAGCAAAACAGGATTGTGTTCTGGAAAGCAGTTTGCAATATTGGGCTAATATAAACTTCATCAAGTGCTTTGATGTGTCTGAGCTGAGCTACCAACTTAGTTTCACCCTCAGGTACCGAAGGTAATTTGTCTTTGTAAATACAGGAGATTGGCTCATAGTTTGTGCCTTTGTTTTGTCTGACACAGTCATTTGTTAAAAACTATTGTTCCTCCAAATAAGCAGAGGGCTTTTCTTTTGTATTCTCCTGTGGATTGTTTCTGTGTGAAACACATTGATCAGACTTAGCATCTCCTGCCTGTGCTCTTACTGTTGAAGCATACCCCTCAAAATCCCATATACAGAGGATGGACAGAGGTTTATTTAAAATAAAAAAGTGTGGGGGGGGGGAGGATAGGGTGTGTTGTTTAATTGGTTAAGACTGCCTCATAGTCTGGCTAAAGCCAATGAAAGAAAGAGATCAATGCCATCTCTTTTCAGTTTTATACCATAACTGTAAACTGCATGTTTTTCTGTTCTATAGGTAAGGAATTTTCTCTTTAGAAGCTTTATGTGTGTTTGTATTCCCATATATACAAAAAAAAGGCATGTTAAGATGGATTCAGGAAAAATTATTTTTACAGACGTGAAATACATGTATTAGATGTAAATACTGCTTCATCAAAGTGGGGATAATTGTAATCTAATGTGGAAGGAAATAGGTGAAATGAAACATAGTTCAAATCTAAATCTAGATCTAAATTTTAGATCTAAATCTAAAAATCTTATTTTTCCCATATATTAATGTTGCAAAATGGAACGACTGCTATAACTCCTAAACATGTTAAGCTTACAAAATACAGGTAGTCTTCAACTTATGGCCACAGTTGGGACTGGAATTTCCATCATCGAGTAAGACAATCATTAAGTGAGTCACACCTCATTTTATAACTTTTTTTGCCAGAATCTTTAAGGAAATCACTGAGTTCGTTAAGTGAATTGTGGTTTTTAAGCAAATCTGTCTTTTGCCATTGAACTTGCTTGTCAAAAGCTGGGTGGGAAGGTAGCAATGGTGATCATGTGACTCTGACACTTTGGTAAATATATGCCAGTAGCCAAGCACTGAATTTTGAACATGTGGCTACAGGGACATTGTAATGATTGAAAATGGGACTGTCATTTTTTTCAATACTGTCATAATTTTGAATGGTTGCTAAAAGAATGGTCGTAAGTTGAGGACTTCTGTAATTGCAGTTAATCCTAAGTAGATATAGAAAAAAGTGCAAAAACTACTGTTGTCATGTGAGGAGTGTGCAATCATTATAGAAATTATGACAAAGTTATAGTTGTTATAGATCAAGAACCACTGAGTATTGATGAAAATAGAAATTTACAGAAAAGATACAAACCAGTAATTTACATATTTAGATTCTTAGTTACTGTAATCTGCCCAGAGTTAGTTACCCTGTGGTAAGATGGGCAGCCAATAAATTTTATAAACAAACAAAGAAATACTTGACTAATTGAAAACTAATTGACCAAAATTCCAAGCACATGCTATGACAGAAAAATATGGAAAGCAATGAAAGACACAACAGGGTGTTGTGAAGTGCTTATTTAGTATTTTTTAATTATAAATCACTCTTAAGAATGGGGAACAGTATAGACCAGGGGTAGGCAACCTTGGCTCTTTTATGACTTGTGGACTTCAACTCCCAGAATTCCTGAGCCAGCCATGCTGAGGGGAAAGGAAGAGGTTTCCAATCTGAGCCATTCTGGCTCAGGAATTCTGGGAGTTGAAATCCTCGAGTCATAAAAGAGCCAAGGTTGCCTACCCCTGGTATAGACAAACAAACAAATGCTACCCACTGATACCACAAGCAAAAAGATTCAAGATTAGGTCATTTCCTTTATCAAAATATGTCCTGCCTTGCTGGTTCAGACTTGTTCTGTTGTTAAAATACAATTCATACATGATTGAATCTAGGTATATGAGCAATTCAAAAGGCTAAGCTCTCCTTTCAGTAATGTTTTACCTATAGCCGAAGAATCTAGAAGTTAATACCACAGACATAAGGACTCAATCACTGTATAATAAAAGACTGGAGTAGGCACTTTATAATCCAATGATTCTGGAGTTCTGTCTGTCTTCAGCTGTAGACAACAAAGCCTGCCATAGCCTCTACTTTTAACAAGCTTTGTACAGCTTTGAGTTTGCCTTTGCAGATGTTTCTGCTCTTTAGAACTTAACAGGAATTCAGCCTCATCAGTTAAATTGGTTGTAGCATCTCCTTCAAGCTAGGAACCAATTGAGCTTCAAAGTTTTTCAGACATCCTGATTCAGTTATCCTGTTTACATGAGGTGCTGAAGTGAGATGAGAGTGAATCAGGCAAACACCCTAATTTGGTGATCCAGGTAGTTAGCCCTAACAAAGTTACTTGGAGCCCTAAACTGCTCTAAGTTTATCTGGCACTAAACAAAATCAATCAATCATGTTAATTAACTCTTTTCCTATTCACAGCAAATATAAAATCCTAGAGGGGCCCCAGACTATAATCTCTCTCTCTAGATATTGTCTCTCTGTAATCATTTTGGTTTTTGCACCCTCTCCTGCAGCCACATAAGAAAGAGAATTGGCATTGAGTACAGAAACTAATCAAGCTAAATCTGATGAACATAATATTCTACAATTTATATGAGTATTCTGAACTGTTTTTTTTTCTTGAGGGTTGGTAAAGAGGCAAGAATAGCAGCATGGCCTTTTTATGGTGCCATGTGATCCTTGGTATAAGCCAAATGTATTTGTGGAAAATGTGGTCATGCAAAAGAAATTTGAGATACGGTGCCTGTTCACTGAGGCACTGAATATTCATATGTGTTGTATGACTAGAAGTATTCTTCTGTAATAAGGACTTAACATTCAGCATATTTTCCAAAAGGCTGCCACCTTGGCCTTAATTAAATTTAGCTTTATCTTCTGAACTTCTGAAATGACTACAGAACTGGAGTTTATGCCTAGAAATCAAGACAAGTTTACCAGGTGAGCCTTATTATTATAAGGTAGATTGAGGCAGTTACTGATAGATGGTGGAGGCAGGAGTAACAATCCCACCCAACTCTCTTAGCTATTCTGCACTTTTAAAGCAGTTCTAAGCAACATAGGTTTCATTTTGATTCCACCTTTATAAACCTTCACAAACCAGTTTGAATCTACCTTTAACTTCTTCACTTCTCTGAGCTTTAAAATGCTAAAACTGGAAGTGAACTCTATGAGCCAAACTGTTCTCCTTCAAACTGTTAAAAAATGAATCTGAAACAGCTCCAACCCTATAAACTGCTACAGTTCCTGCAGTAACACACACACACACCGTACCCACATGCAAATGAAAATAACCAACCATCCAAACTTCCATATGGAAGCTACCCCACTGTGAAGGCATCATTGTTGCATTGTAAGGTGGATTTCTTGTAATCAGGTGATTTTCACAATATTTCTAAGCATGGTGATGATTGCAATTTTCAAGTGTAATCTATGTGGAGGGGAGT